>NC_142587.1:65146212-65449242 GCF_965207765.1 Zootoca vivipara | reverse complement strand
TGGGAGCAGCCACTGAGAAAGCCTTTTCCAATCCTAAACCCTCTCACCTGAGTGTAGGTCCTATTTAATTTAGTAGGATTTACTTCTGAGTAGACACAGTTAGTCTTATGCTGTCATGCATTAGTAGTCACAGGTGGTTTAATCTCCTGTTGGAAGCCACCCAGAGTGGCTGGGGAAACCCAGCCAGATGGGTGGGGTATATATATATTATTATTATTATTATTATTATTATTATTATTATTATATCTTTGGTGTGTTAAGTCAGCTCTGCTGTTGTTGCCAACTTTCAGCTAACTAGGTAGTTTTGTAGTGCAGTTGTTTTACTGTCTTTAATTTTTAGTGCACTTGTTTGTATTTATGGCTTATACCTTCTCTTGTTAACCACCCAGAGGATATTGCTAACTGGGCAGTAGACAGATGATATAAAGAAATAATGAATGAAAGCTTCTAGCCACAAACTGGCTTAAAAAAAGATACTTATATTTTATTGAAAATTTCAGTGAGAAAATAAAATGAAAGGAAAGGAAGAAACAGAAATTAAAATTACTGTAAAAGAGAGAGAAAATACTTAAATTGTGATACAATACGAAATATAGCCATACAAGTAATAGTTATTCCAGCTATTGAAAAATTACTAACAAGGCATTATAATGTTTATGGAGGCATTCTTTTTTTTTAATGCAGTCCAAATCTCAGTGGCTTGCATTTAGAGTGAGATTCTGTCAGTAGGAAAAGCATTATTTGCTAAATTCTGGAGGAGCTGAACTTTAAAGTAAAGTAAGGAAGCTGGCATTTGTAAGGTTAAACTATGGACTGTGAAGTTTGGGCCATGTTTGGTAGCCCCTGAGAACCAGAAAACAGCTTGCTGTAGTTAAAGCATTGTTCTGACTGCTGAACTATTCTCATCAGAGAGGGTAGGATGAATGAATACAGCTAATTTGAGTACATTAAGAAATCTAAATTCTGCAGAGCCTTTTCTATCTTTAGTTACTAATTGGTATTTTGTTTGGACTATGCCCAGCTGAGGAAAGTCAGATTTGGTTTGATTAAAACATTTCTGTGCCACCTTGACAGCCGCATGTAAAGGCCTTAAGGCAATAGCACTAAAATGCATTTTCCCTTTGAAAATTGTAGGTCTGAAATAGGCTTTTCAGCTAAAATTGAAGAGGTGTGGAATATATGTAACAACACACCTGGTTTAAATGTGTAACTCAAAAGATAGCAAACTTTTTGAATTATTTAAAATTGAAGGTTGTACACAGTACCTTTGATGGCAGAAAGTGAGGAGGAATTAAAGAACCTTTTAATGAGGGTGAAAGAGGAGAGCGCAAAATATGGTCTGAAGCTCAACATCAAAAAAACCAAGATCATGGCCACTGGTCCCATCACCTCCTGGCAAATAGAAGGGGAAGAAATGGAGGCAGTGAGAGAATTTACTTTCTTGGGCTCCTTGATCACTGCAGATGGTGACAGCAGTCACGAAATTAAAAGACGCCTGCTTCTTGGGAGAAAAGCAATGACAAACCTAGACAGCATCTTAAAAAGCAGAGACATCACCTTGCCGACAAAGGTCCGTATAGTTAAAGCTATGGTTTTCCCAGTAGTGATGTATGGAAGTGAGAGCTGGACCATAAAGAAGGCTGATCGCCGAAGAATTGATGCTTTTGAATTATGGTGCTGGAGGAGACTCTTGAGAGTCCCATGGACTGCAAGAAGATCAAACCTATCCATTCTTAAGGAAATCAGCTCTGAGTGCTCCCTGGAAGGACAGATCGTGAAGCTGGGGCTCCAATACTTTGGCCACCTCATGAGAAGAGAAGAATCCTTGGAAAAGACCCTGATGTTGGGAAAGATTGAGGGCACTAGGAGAAGGGGACGACAGAGGACAAGATGGTTGGACAGTGTTCTCGAAGCTACGAACATGAGTTTGACCAAATTGCGGGAGGCAGTGCAAGACAGGAGTGCCTGGCGTGCTATGGTCCATGGGGTCACGAAGAGTCGGACACGACTAAACGACTAAACAACAACAACAACAACACAGTACCTTTCCTACCATAAACAGACCCATTTTAGTCAATATACAGAGCTAATACAGGTTCATTAAATTCAGTGGTTCTACTCCAAGTAGAATACAGAGAAGGCCTGTGCTTGTGTTGCCACTCTCCGGACCTCTTGTGGAGAAGGTACACAAAGAAGGGCCTCAGATTATGAACACAGAGTCCAGGATGGCTTATATGGATACAAGACAATAGAAGGTTGTATGGTTCATTTTGCACACCAAGTTCTCTGTCTCTATGGTTTTTGTCGCATTCTAACCATCATTCATCTCAACATAAGCTGTGCTGGAATCTCTTCCATAAGACTGACACTCTTAAAATCTTAAGTTAGATAGAAGTCCTAGCATCAGGTAGAGTGAGGCAGCTATGTCTGGCAACTGATTTTGGATCTCATGTACAGGCAGCAAATGCTTAGCTTATTTAAATGACACATATTTTCTATGTCTGGTGCCAAAACAACTTGGCCAGACTTGAGCCTATGCACTTTCATACTATCGAACATTTCTCTGATGAAAATAGAGGCATCCCATTCCATAATGATAATTTTACTATTCATACCCCAGTAACCCCACACATCTGACTGGGCTGCCCAGCCACTCTGGGTGGCTTCCCATGTATATAAAAACAGAAGAAAACAATAAAACATTAAAAACAACTTTCCTATACAGAATTGCCTTCAGACAGCTTGGGGGTCAGATAAATCTGACATTTCTCCAATGAAAATAGGGGAAAGTGGGACATTCTGGGATCAAATCAGAAATTGGGACGGCTTCTCTAAATCATGGACATCCCTGGAAAATAGGGCACTTGGAGGGTCAGCAGTTTGACGTGGGGAAGATATGGGCATGTGTCATATGTTCAGGCAGCAAAATGTCTTGCAACCCCTGACCACAATAACCCCTGACCTCTGTTGTAAACTTGTCGTTTCCAACACATAATCTCTTCCCATGACCAAGGTGAAACACAGCAGTACAATTAATGTTTTTAATTAGATTCTTTAAAAACTATAGACACTTCACACATCACTTTAAACATTTCCTACAGCTATCAATTTGCACATCAGTACTGCATGCCAGTCTGACCTAACATGCGGATATCCTCAGCCAGTTTTATGTGATGAACAGTGTCATTACATAATGGGACATGGTTATTGGAGTAACTGCTTCACCCATCTATAGTCAGTTTAGGGTGCTGTAGTGTAGTAATCACACCATTAAAAAAATCCTCTTGTGTATGCACTGATGACTCTACATTTTCAGTGCATGTTAAAGACTTCTTTTCACCCATGCCTTCCTAAAGTGGCTGTCACTCATGCATTATTTTGGATGTTACTAGCCACTATTAGGGACGTGGGTGGTGCTGTGGTCTAAACCACAGAGCCTAGGGCTTGCCAATCAGAAAGTTGGTGGTTCGAATCCCCGCGACGGGGTGAGCTCCCATTGCTCGGTCCCAGCTCCTGCCAACCTAGCAGTTCGATAACACGTCAAAGTGCAAGTAGATAAATAGGTACCACTCTGGAGGGAAGGTAAAAAGCATTTCGTGCACTGCTTGCCTGAAGCAGCTTAGTCATGCTGGCCACATGACCCAGAAGTTGTCTGCGGACAAATGCCCGCTCCCTCAGCCTATAGGGCGAGATGAGCGCCACAACTCCAGAGTCATCCGCAACTGGACCTAACAGTCTGGGGTCCCTTTACCTTTAGTTCAGGCATCCGCAAACTTCGGCCCTCCAGATGTTTTGGACTACAATTCCCATCTTCCCCGACCACTGGTCCTGTTAACTAGGGATCATGGGAGTTATAGGCCAAAACATCTGGAGGGCCGCAGTTTGGGGATGCCTGCTTTAGTCACTATTAAGTTTGAGCTGTATTTTATGCTGATTCGTTTTGGTTGTTGGCATCACATACCTTGGGGAAAGGCTGTAGCTCAGTGGTACAACACCTGCTGTGTCTGCAGAAGAGTCGTTCTTTTATCCCTATCATCTTCAGGCAGGGCTGGGAGAGGCCCCTGTCTGAAACCTGGGAGAGCTGCTGCTAGTAGACAACACTGAGCTTGAAGGACCAGTTGTCTGACTTGGTATAAGGCAGCTTCCTGTGTTCCTTTTATTATCTTGAAAACCACTTTGAGATTTTTGGATGTTAAGCGGTCTATAAATATTTTTAACAAGTAAATAAGAAAGAAGTTCAACATTGATGAGAAAGTTAGATTTCAGAAGTTCTCACTTCGATATTTTCAACATATGAGTACCCGTGCAAAGAAATAAAAAAGGGGCATAATACAAACAACTTGTGTTTTCTCATTGCCAGATGAGAACAGGCCCTTGATGAGAGGAACAAGTATTTGGACGTTCCCTAATAGTCTAGGAAAATAACTTCACAATTGTTGGGAAATTCCATTCCACCTTTAGTGCAGACATTGAACTGTTCCGTGTCACATGTCTGTTTACATACCAGCACAGATTGCTGGGAACTTCCGTTGTGTATAGTTTTGCTTGTGGACTCTCTCTGAGGAGACGAAGGAGAGACGACATGTTTTCTTTGTCCTGATTTATGCTGAATAAATCTGCTTGTTATTATGCTTTCACAAGCCTCCTCACACCGCTTCTCGCTCTGCTAATATAGTGTACTCAGCCTTCTGAAGTCTGGGTTGCTGGTATATGTCGCACCAGATATCGAGGGAATCGTCTAGCATGTTGGCTGGAAGGGCATGGTCCAGCTGGGGGCTAGCCAGCTGGCCTCTTGGCCCCCTCTGGATGCTGATAACAATTACTTGGGATTGCCAGCAGTGTGGCCTGCTTTTGCTGGACAATCTAGTTAACAGTGTCTTTTATTTTTTTTTGTACAGCTCAGCACTTTTAGTGCACTAGTTTTTAGCACACTAATTCAAGGTCCTTCCAACCATCCCATCTATCAAGCACGTATCCTCAATAAGGCAAGCTGCCAGCTATGCACAAGCAAAGTCCCAGTAGCTCTGTTTTCAGACTTGCATTTGCATATTTGAACTCGAAAGTATTTTTAGTCTTGAGTTTCTATGGCCATTTGGGAACACATGGAACTGCTTTAACCTCAAAACAGGTGTGTATGGCTGCAGAATCCTGCTTCTTCTCTTCTTGGTTGTTGTTGGTTTTTGTTTTTTTTAAAGACTTTGACATATAGAGAAACCCTTCACATACAACGGAAAATTGTTTTCCTCTCTTTCAAGTCCCTGAAAATTTATCTCTTTGAAAACGATGTAGCACAAATGATTGGCATTGATAAACAAAAAGGTTTAGGCGAATAGTCCCCCCCTCCCCACCCCATTTGGATTCTGAATCTAAAATCAACACATGCTTGAAGTAGTGTTCTGATTCTTTGTTTTTGATTGACTTTCTTGAACATTTGCCAGAGAGCCAAAGAACAAGGGGAGGGAACATGGAAGCCAGAGCATTTTTAGGGCAAAACCCAGCTTGGTAACCTTTGACTCCAGTAAAGTAGTTTCATCCCTGATGGGGAAGGGAGTAGATTAGACAAGGATCCTGTAGTGGGACATATAATTTATTTTTACTGTGGAATGTTTATTTGCACAGTGTAGAAAATATAAGATTTATTTGCACAGCCAGAATCCCTCAGGTATGTTATGAATATAATTACTGGAACACATAAATATATTTATACTATACCAGTAGGTCTTCCACAAATCTGATTTCTCCCCTCCCCCCAAAACTGGTAGACTGGATGTTTTAGAATGGAAATAAATCATTTAGTTCAGCTGCTAATTCAGCAGCAGAAAGAATGTGGGCTCTTTGGTCCAAAAGAACAATTTAGCTATAATGATTGTTCTGTTGTGATGCCAACATTGTGTTGGCTATAATGATTGTTCTGTTGTGATGCCTTGCATGATATATTGTAGCACTGGAGAGATTGACTAGGCTGAAATAGGGCTTTGACAGCTCAAAGTGGTGGTTGAAACATTTCCCCCCCCTAATAAAGCTGTTGCCATTGTCCCAACATTTTTGGATGTGTATCCGTATAGCCTTTACAAACAATCAGACCCAGAATGCTTGCAATCAGGAACTGTGTGTGTGTGTGTGTGTGTGTGTGTGTGTGTGTGTGTGTGTGTGTGTGTGTTCTGCCCTTCTGCTAGCTGTTGAAATGAATGTACATGCTTGACAGAAACCAGCAGTGGTAAAGTGCCCTGGGTGAAAACAACAGTTAAATTAGTATCTTGGGTTTTTTATTTAATGCACAAACTTAGAATTCTTAGGCCTGTTTAAAGAAATTAATTCCCCTCTATTTTAATAATGGATTATGGCACTGATTAAAGGACGTGGGTGCTGCTGTGGGTTAAAACACAGAACCTAGGGCTTGCCGATCAGAAGGTCAGCAGTTCGAATCCCTGCGACGGGGTGAGCTCCCGTTGCTCGGTCCCAGCTCCTGCCAACCTAGCAGTTCGAAAGCACATCAAAGTGCAAGTAAATAAATAGGTACCGCTCCGGCAGGAAGGTAAACGGCATTTTCATGTGCTGCTCTGGTTTCTCCAGAAGCGGCTTAGTCATGCTGGCCACATGACCTGGAAGCTGTACGCCGGCTCCCTCGGCAATAGAGTGAGATGAGCGCTGCAACTCCTGAGTCGGTCACGACTGGACCTAATGGTCAGGGGTCCCTTTACCTTTACCTTTATGGCACTGAAAGTTGGTAACCAGTGAGGAACACAGCATTAGTTGACAATGGGGGGGAATGCCAGTGTCATTCTGTTGCTTTTTTCTTTTTGCCTGTCCTTTCTGGATATCTTAGTGTAAGTCTAGCACCGGCACCATGGCAGCTGCCTGTGTTCTCATTTGGTTTCGTGAAGTGGGCAGTACTTGAGCCATCATTGAGTCATGAGACATCCACTCTGACTAATTTGCACATGACACAATTTTTTTGTAGCATCTGATTTTTGATATTTGAACAATTCCAGCAATGCTGTATATGTATATATGTACATAAAGCTTGCCTCTAAATATTCATTTTTTGCTTTCAGTCTTTCATTGCTAGGCTATCCCAGTTCAACTATAACTGAATTTTGACTCTTTAGTGGTAGAAATGTCTCTATAGAAATGTTTCTCAACCCTTTCAAACTTCCCTACCAAATCATTTAAACGTATTCCAGCATCAGGGCCACTCTAACCTTGTACCAATCATCTGTTATATACCAGTGTGCAAACTGCTTAGAGTTGCTGCAAGTTGAATCCCTGATGTGGAGTACAAATTTGCTTTTTGCCACAAGAATGAGTTACGTTCCAGCTTTACTGGAAACAGTCTTAAAACTGTTCGAATCCCTGCAACAGGGTGAGCTCCTGTTTCTCGGTCCTAGCTCCTACCCACCTAGCAGTTCGAAAGCTCATCAAAGTGCAAGTAGGTAAATAGGGGCCGCTCCGGCGGGAAGGTAAACGGCGTTTCCGTGCGCTGCTCTGCTTCGCCAGAAGCAGCTTTGTCATGCTGGCCACATGACCCGGAAGCTGTCTGCGGACAAACGCCAGCTCCCTCCTCGGCCTATAGAGCGAGATGAGCGCCGCAACCCCAGAGTCGGACACGACTGGACCTGATGGTCAGGGGCCCCTTTACCTTTACCTTTTACAGTTCAATCACTTTGCTTGTTATTGATCACAGAGCTTGAAGACTGACTAAGATACTGAGTTCTCAGGTTTCATCTCATTGATGAGAGAGAGATCTCCTTTGGGTTCAGGGATGAATCATCAGGTCACCTTAATGTAAACATTCATCCTTTTCTTTGCCACATTTAGGTAGAGTTAGACCTCCTGTCTAATGCAAACCTCTCTGCATAGCATTTTAAATACAATGCATTCAAATACAACATTTTTTGGATATTGAACTTGTATCTTTCACGCAAAGGTCCTTCAACATATTCACTGGTATGCAGCTTGCTATTTTCTGCAAATATATGTGGACTAGGGCACCATTCCCATATTTGCATTAGAATAAGATTTGTTCTAAAACCACACACAGAAAAACTTCAGTAGAATGTGGCTTGCATGTGTCAAGGTTTGAAGTGGTTGTTTTAGGGTTTTATACTTTTGAAGATCTGCAGGAGGATTAAAATCTCAGGGTGAGGGACCAGAATTAAGGGAGCTGGCTATTTTCTGCTTGTCATGGGAGTTGTTGCTCTTAGCTTGAGAACTGCATGCTGGATATAAGAAGTGGGGTCCTCTATGGTCTGAATGGGCAGTGGCTGGTAAGGAAATGCTAGCCTTCAGGGCCAGTGGTCTTTCGGAAGTGGAATGGGGTACAGGTGGTATTGTTAGGAGCACAATGGGAACAAATGGGAGCTGGAAGGGAGACCACTGAGGAACAAGCAGTGAGATGATGTGAAATACTGGTATTATGTGACCCAATGAATCTACAGCTACAAGCACCACTTCACACGGGGAACTTGTGTGAGACTGGTGTCATATTTTTCATCGCTCACTACATTTTCTTAGTACAGTCTTAGTAAGAAGCTCCCCCACCCCACATTCTATGCATATTACAAGACCAGCATGTCACATACTTCAATACTCTCCATCTGTCTGTACGATTATTGGAGAATTTCCAAAATAAAGATAAAGCTGATAAATGTCTAGGTCACAGATGGTCATGAAATTACAATATATGCCAGAGTTAGTCAGAGATTGAGATTCAACTTGAGAGCGACTGCCTTTCGTGTGTGTGTGTGTGTGTGTGTGTGTGTGTGTGTGTGTGTCTAATTCCAAGAAATCAATAGCTAGCATATTTTAAGGATCAAAAGGCAGGGAGAGAAGACTATCTGCACAAGAGGGGGGTGGGGAGTCTGTGTTGGCAAGATTTTTAATGCAGAGTTTTATAAAAATTTTATGATCCGGAGCTGTAATACAATGTAGCCATGCACAGTCCATTGAAAGTGCTGTAGCAAGAGTTAAGTTACCTGTATGAACATGATTCAGTAGGTAATGAACTGTATCAGTTCAACTTGACTGTTGGGATTTTAGTACTTCCCGTAACCCTCTGACAGCTGTTCATTAGTGTGCAATGCAGTAGAAGGCATTTGCAGAAAAACAGAGAGCTCCAATACTATAACCTGTGTTATTTTGAAACAGTCAAACACAAGTCTATCTGAAGTTCCGCTCTCAACTGTGCCATTTGCTAAATCAAACAGCCTAAAAGGCCCATCATCTTACTCTGATGAATGCAAATTGGATTTTCTACTGGAAAAACAAAGATGTGTCAAAAATTGTTTTTTCTTTTTGTTTCCTTCTTTGTGCAGCTGAAAAATGGAACATATGTTGGAGTAACAAGCGACTGGGGGATATTTATGCTTGTATTTTACTATGAGTACTGTTATACTTTATGATTTATGGAGGACAGATACTACCACTGATTCATTAAATGTATAGTGTTCAAAGCCTTTGACCTGATTATAGTACCTGTATCTAGAAAGGTCTGAGGTGCTGGACCTTTGAACTCAAACAGAACTTATATCCACTACTGCCTCACATAGTCCAAAAACTTCTGAGCCTTGGAGGTAGTAGGATAAGCTACCTGGATACAAACCAGGTAAATTAAGAAACTGCCTTATAATGAATCAGACCAGTGGTCTATCTAGAACAGTAGTCTTTACACTGACTGGCAGCAGCTTTCCAGGACTTCTGGCAAGATTCTTTCCCAGTCCTACCTGTGTATGTTGGGGGTTGAACCTGGGACCTTCAGCATACAATGAACTATAGTCCCTTTTCTTCTTTTAGGTCACTTAGCCTCAGGCCCAAATGGAATTGGGCCCCATCATCTCCCAACTGCAGTGAAGTCTCTGGTACTACCAAGTCCCTGTGCCTCCATATTCCTTTTCTCAAATTTACCACCACAACCAAGAGGAAGCAGTAGGTAAGACTGCTTGCAGTGGTGGCCTCAGACAGCTCTGTGTCCATCTATTAATCCTGAATGGTGCTTTTCAGTGCTTCCTGGTGCCACTGGAGTTTTTCCTGAGCATCCAGTTTCCAACCTGATGCCTCATGCAACTGCAGAACCTCCCCACCATCCAAGAAGTTTAGGGAAAATATATGAAATTGTAGTGTATATATGCTTTATTGTCTTAAATGTCTTAAATGTTAGATCACTTTGAGGTGTTTCATAGGAAGCAATTCATATACAGAATGAAATAAATAATATAACGTCCCATTTCATCATTGTGATTAGCATTTTAAGGGAAGGTAGTTCGCACACATGGGAAGTGATAAGAAGGAAGAACAAGAGAACCACGATCTAGACTAGGGGGCTGCCTAGTTTGATTAAGAAACAGATGTTAGTGTTCGAATTACATACCCTCCAACATTTTGTGAGACATATTCAGGGTACCACCCCTCATCTCCATCGCTCTCCCCCTTCCTGCCGCTCACTCCCTTCTTTGCCCACCTTCCTCTCTTACCTTTGCTGTCTTTGGCCTCCTGCTCATGAGGCGCTGCATTTCCAGATGATGCAAGGCCTAGAGTGGCCCCCAGGAAGGCCATGCCAGACCTCGTCATGCCTCACCATGACCACAGACATTGTGAGGCCTACAATGGCCCTGGAAAGTCTTGCCACCGCCGGGGATGCCATGAGGCCTACAGCAGCTCCGGGAAGGTCGCCCCAGCCTGTGCCACATTAGGAGACGCAGCGCCACATGGAGTGGGTTCTAGGAAAATCGGGGGATCCTGGATTCAGTTCAGAGGCTGGCGCAGCTTTTGTAAATCCAGGATGTTCCAATTAAATCGGGACACTCAAGAGCCCAGGAATTAACTAGTGGTATTCAGGAGCAGCTACAGGCAATTTATAGCTGAGGAGGAGTTGAAAAGCCAGAAGCCTAGCAACCAACAAGAAAAGAAAGGAAGTGGGGAACTACAGAAGAACCCTGCCTTGCTTAGTGAAAGAAAAACGAACAGGTACAAACTGCAAATGAGCATCTTTGACTCCAACATGCCAGGATTCCTAGTATGTGCAGCTGGTGTTGTGGGAGGGCTCAAAGAAGTGTGTGGCGCCAGGTGGGGCACAGATGATCCTTCTGTTTCTGATAATACCAGGAAGAGACCTTGCGGCTTTCGAAGGGTGGCCATGCATCTTACTTTCCCGACAGCAGTCCTCTATCTCAGTGGTCCTCAACCTTGGGCCTCCAGATGTTTTGAGACTACAATTCCCATCATCCCTGACCACTGGTCCTGCTAGCTAGGGATCATGGGAGTTGTAGGCCAAAAACATCTGGAGGCCCAAGGTTGAGGACCACTGCTCTATCTGAAGGGCAGTCTGGTCAATTGTCTGGTTTAAAGATAACCCTAGGAAGAGAGAGCACAGGAACAGAGAGATTGCCCACCCAAAGTTAGTACTAGATCAATGCACACATGTCACCTGATCACAGACTTCTCTCCTGTAGCTACATTTCTTTTTAAATTATGGTAATTATTGATATTTCTAAATTGTAGCTATGCATGTAACTATGCAAAATTTATGCAAATCTGTAACATTATTTTTGCCCTTTCACTTTTCCTGGCAATGCATAGTGGCTACCCTAGTCTAGCATTAATATTGGTTGAAACGACTTCTGAACAATCTTTAATAATTCTAAAACATTGAATTCAAAATGTGCAAAGCAGGAAACTGTAACAAGAATAGATGCAACAGGCACTTAGCACGGAATTGTGTGTTTGGAATCACTGACTGAGAACAAATAAGAAATCATATAGTGTTGCAGATCAAGTTTGATTGCATAGGTGACACCATCTGATCTGGCTCGATTTTTCAATCCCTGTGGAGCTAAAACCTCACCAACCCTTAGGAGAAAATATGACATTACTTTTAGGTAATTCTAAACCTTGGTTTAAAACTTAAAGCTGGATCAGTTAGGAAGGGCTGTTCCTGCTTCTGTGGTGGCAGATTTCCCTGAACACATGCATGCATGGGCCTGCAAAGGGAAAATACTTTTGAGGGGGAAATAATCAATATGCACAATATGCAGATTGAAGTAAAAGCTACTAATGGAGACAAAATCCCCTGATAAATCAAATAGGCCAAGAATTGAGCAGTGAAGAGGATAATGTTTGTGGAATAAAACTGTAGTCAAGAGATACAGGAGCATCTATCAGCAAACAGCATATGGAGGTCTGGAGAGCTGAAACACATAACCAAAACTGTATATGGGTCTAAGGAAAGGGTCTAAAAGGAAATTTTACAAATGTCATAAAAATTTGTAGACTGTTGAAAAGTGCTCATTTTAGTCTATGACAGCCACTCAATCAATCTGAGAATTAGAAAAGCCTAGGATGAGCCTGCCTCCTCTAGCTTAGGATTCATGACCTCCATGTCAACCATGGGGCTGCCCCAAGTTGTCAGCAGACCAGCACATGGGGCAGGGTACTCTCTTGAACTGGCCTTCACTTCCAGGTGAGTGGGGTGTGGTTTGGATACTGGAGGGATAGAACTGATCCCTTTGTCACAGTCAGATCACTATGTGGTAAAGTTTGGGCTTGTGGCCCCATATCTTCCCCTGTAGGGGTAGAAGACCAATTTGGAAGGTCCACCCCTGCGGAACCTGATAGATTCCTGAATGTGGGGATGGATTTTTCCAGTATCCAAAGTTGACGAGCCTGTCAATACTCTTACTTTATTTTGAAACAGTGACACGAGGAGTATTGATGATACATGGTGCCCACTCCATTCCTGTGGAGAGCTCTTTGGTTTCCCTCAGAGCCATGAGCAATGAAGTAGACCTGGAAACAGGTAGAGCAGAAGTGGTACAAGATTCAGTGTGACACTGATAGAACAGCAGCAACCACACCTATCATATGGCAATGAAAGTAGAAACAAAGACCTACATTGCTGCCTCCATTGCCTCCTCAGGTAGCTGCCCATGTGGTTAAAAAGTTGTTCCCAGCTTCTCCAGTTATTAGTGTGGTGGTACAATCAAAGCCCTGCTGTGATAGGTTTATAAGGCATGAGCCACTTGCCTTCCTGCTTATCTTGGTGCTGCTCATAATATAGTCTCTGATGTGTCCAGCACTGTTTCTTATTTCATTCTGTGGAATCACAGTTATTGATGCTTGAGGACCTGGATAAGGTGATTTTGGTTGTCCGTCCCACTACTTGCCCCCTCAACTCTTGCAAAATCTGTGGCAGCTCACTTACATACTTGAGCCTCAATCCACCTAAGAATGTATCTTATGTCTACTCAGAAGCCATTGAACTCTACAGGGCTTGTGTATGTATGGTAGACATGCATAGGATTGCACTGTTAGGAATTTATGTGGTGTGTTTTTTTTTAAAGAAAACATACCCCAAACCTTTTTATTCTCTGTTCCTTTCCCTTCCACATACTGTAACATACTGAAAAGCTGTGCTGCAATAGCCAGAGGAAGGTTCAAGTATGACAAAGTCTATCTCAAAAGCTATTATTCCATGGGCCAAGTGATATACTGCAGCTATCGCATCAGGCTTATTAGGCAGCCTGCTTAATGAAATACAAGAACAAGAAGGATAATTACAGACATCTAGTGCTGCCGATGCAATCTTCAGAAAGTGAATTATATACCATATAGATAATAGACTGAGTAGAAGTCAATGCATCCTTTAATGGAGTATGGGCCAATATTTTCTCTCTCTTTATGATAGGTTGCAGTGATCACAAAGGTCAATTTTCAAGCCAAGGAAAGAGGTCAGTTACCAAGGGTACAGAGGCCTCTTCTTGCCTCCCCTAGTTTGCTTGCATGAAATTATGGCGTTTTAATTTAAAGCACACAGTTGCTGTCCAGCATCTTAAAACACACACAAATAAATAGTATTCATCCAGAATGGAGATCTTCCTGGAATGAACCTCTTAAAAATGCAGTTATGTGGATCCCATTTGAATCTACTCCCTTGCATCCATCAATCCTGGTCCATAGAAAGGAAGAAGGTCAGGAGGAAAATAGATTGTCCTTATCTGCCTATGTACAGGAAGAAGATGTATTCACCTAATGAATGAAGAGGATGTGGTAGCACATGGCAAATTACATTTATAACAGGAGGAATTAGCAACAAAATAATAGACCAGCATGTTACAAAAGCTGACAATTAGAAAAACAAAATGATTGATAAATAACAGGGATAATGGTTGGGTTTGACCAGTAGCTTTGAGTTGAATCTAAGGGGCCAAGGGAACTATCTCTGCCAAATATGGAGATCTGAAGGTGCCAGAAGCCAGATGGATATGCATGGAGCTGATTAGATTAGAGAGGGAAGTTAGGACCCCACTGAAAATGGATTAAAGGAAGCAAAAACACATCCTTCCACACCTAGTACCCACTTTCTCTTGCTGTTGTGCATGCTGGTATAAATGGGAAGAGTGGTCAGACTGGATAGTGTGAGACATGCAGCATTTAATGAACATTAATCTCCAATACATGTCCCAGTGAGAAGGAAATTACCCATGGACTCTTTAAAGCTTTGAAATCATTCACTAAATAGGTGTTGTATTAAGAGTGATCATATGGAAGTGTGAGCATATCTGTATTAATGGAAACACTTTTGCTTAGTCGCACACAGGAACCAAGGTCAAGATGCTTCTGAACACTTCTGAAACCAGCTCCTGGCTCTTTGATTTATATGACCATGGCTTTGTCAGAATATTTTCAGCAGACTAGTTTATTGGTTGAGAAATCCATGGTTAGTCCTAGTGTGGTTAATGTACTGAATCCCCTATAGGAAACGACAACAGAATGATGAAAAATAGAATACAGCACATATATATCTAAGCATGGTTGGACAGTGTTCTCGAAGCTACGGACATGAGTTTGACCAAACTGCGGGAGGCAGTGGAAGACAGGAGTGCCTGGCGTGCTATGGTCCATGGGGTTACGAAGAGTCGGACACGACTAAATGACTAAACAACAACAACAACATATCTAGGCAGCCATACATTTAAGAGAGAGAGAGAGACAGAGAGAGAGACAGAGACAGAGACAGAGACAGAGACAGAGACAGAGAGAGAAATTAGCAACCAGGTAAGATTAACATAGTTTAATGCAACAACCCTTCACTGGCAATCCAGGACAACATAGGAACATATCTTGAGTCATAACTGCTGGTCTTATAAAATTTACAGACTGCTACCCTCAACTGCATTTTCAGTGAAAACTCACAAGTAAGAAGACTACATCTTGTGTTTCCCCCCCTGCTGTGTTTCTGCCTTGTTCTTCAGGTTGTTTTAATTGGAGCTATGAGACAGAGATTTTCTACATGCAAAATGCAGTAGGTGCTCTGCCACTAATGCTCAACCTGCATGTCACACACAGATCCATCCCTTTTACAACCAGAAAAGTCACTTGTCAGTCAGCCTGAGCTGCACCTTCAAAGATCTCCTCATGTGGGGTGACTGAAAGAAATGGTTGCTGCCCCTAGGTGATAGGCTCCTGACTCCTAATTTTACATATACAAGTCAACTTCCCAGCTAGCTTGTTTCTATGAACCACAGTTAAGATGTACCACAATTCAGGATTCAGACACAACACTAAATTGTGGCTATTTGAAATCAGAAATGAAAGCTTGCTGACTGTACCACAGGAAGAGGAGCACGTGAGGCCAAGGGTTGTGCACTTCACAACAAACCATTGTTTATTGAATCAGAGTTGTGTGACAATAGATCCAATACTTTCAAGGCCTTGATTGAGCTATATTTCCCAACTTCTGGTGCTTCTGGCATTTCTTCCCTAACTTTTGCTCAGCCCTTTTCAGGCATTAAAGATGTGTGCTGAATGAACACACCTGGAGTGGGGATCATGTCAGCAGGCTCTTCTTTCCCTTTATGTGGGTTCATTAAAGGACTGAATAGAGCCCCCATGGCTGGGTGCCCCAGGCGCTTTGCTAAGGCATTCAAATGGCGTTTGCAGGTTGGGGACACAGGCTCCCAGCCCACTCCCCATGTGCATTTGCAAACAACCAAAAGAGCTTATATATTAGTCAAGCAGAAATAGCTCTAGTTGCTACTAACTACAATCATTCAGGACTAGAACGAGTAAATGCTCCCCGCCCGCCCCCGCAGTCCAGTTTGAAAGATGCCTTGAAACTAATACATCCTTTCCCAGCATGCAAACTCATTAAAGTTGGATCTGCACTTGGCATGATGTCTGGGGAAAAAATAATCAAAAACTCCAAATACACAAGAGTCTAATGCTGTCAGATTTATAAATAAGAGAAGCCTTATTCTTACTAGCTTAATAAATGATTGTGCCATTTTATGCCTTTATTTATGCTCCAAGGGCTTGGCTGTACAGGTGACAAATATGTTAGCCTATTCCAGCAAAGGAAAACACGAGCAATTTCATTATAGTTAATGAGATTACTACCCTCTTGCTTAAAGGTAAATGCGTGCCTGTGCACATGTTAGACGCTCGTCTAGAAGTGGCCAGTGTTCAGTCCTCTGCAATATCCAGCTCATAAACAACTCTTCCTAACATATCACATTATTATTAGTTAAAGGCTTCTGTTTTTGTTATATAGGAAAATGTGAGCTGTTCTAGGGAGATGCATAATGTTGCTAAGGAGCCACAAGATCTTGAAAGAACCAATCCCAGTGGGTGGCCTGACTGCATAGGCAGTGCCAGGCAGCTCCACAATACCAAGTACTACCTACTGCCCCTCAAGCAACCTTCCCAGATGATGTAGGGAGGGTGTCAGGCAACTGTAAGGAGCCCTGTCCCAGCTTCCTGTGGGCTTCTTTAGTTTAGTGCTAAGAATGCTGGGTGAAATGGACTGCAGCTAACACTATTTGCCATATTTATGCCCAGGAAGCCTCTAAGCCCCAGTACAGTGTACCTACACTCAGGCCAGGGCATAGGGGTATTGGTGGCAATGAAGACAGTGGCTCCTAAAGGGACGCTGGTGTCAACAAATGCTCCGGAAAGTAAGCCCCATCCATGGTAATCTCCACCATGGAAAAACAAGATGATAAATCAGAACTTGCTTGCATGGACATCTATGTGCATGTCTGAGATTTTACTGGGGAAAGGATGTGAGAACAGGACTAGGTGCCCATTGGCCTGATCCAGCAGGCTCTTCTCTTCTTATCCAATGTTTAAAGGTGGTGAGGAGGTTCATACAATATAATATGGATTGGGGTTATTAATGTGGGTCCTGAGCACTTTGGACATTAATATTGTTTGAGTGCCCAGACATTGCAACGTCCCCCACATCCCGACTTTAACATTTAAGAACCAGGCAGATACCATGGCTTGGGTCAAATAAGGTCACAATTTTATTGATTACAGAGGATGGGCGGGGGATCCAATGAGGAACTGCATTGAAGGGAGCAAGTAAGCCTCCTTAAATATTCTGGAAATGGACCCAAGAGATGGTAGTTGGCTCGGTTGAGATGGCCCCCAGTGAGTGCCTGCCTCTTAGGCTGCCACCCACTGACCAATTCAGCTGGCAGTTTTACTATTTGCTTTCCGCCCAATGGGGATGGCCGCTTGGGTTCCCTATCAGCCAGGAAGCTTCCCATGTGCAGTTGCCGAATTGGAGAGCACAGGGGACACAGAGACTGGGCTGCAACACTGCCACGCCCCAAACAGGGTAAGCAGACTTCTTATTTCTCCATAACCATTTGAACTATTCGGGGGGTTATAGAAAAGATGCTATCATTTTTCTAACCACCGAGAAAGATTTCCTATTTACCTGAAGCAAATATATTGTTCTTTCCTACCCTCCACCATGCAGCCATGAAATATGCCTAACAACTAACTAAGCATTATAAAAGCAGAAAATAAGTGTGCAGTTTAGGGAATTTCAGCTATTCACTTCAGTTAGAAGAACTCAACCCAGAACCAGAGTAGCAAAATCACTTGATAAATCATCTCTAAAAAACAGGAGGTTACAGCTCATTGGAACCGTAGTTTGTAAATGCTTGTGCAGCGACTGGAACCATAGAAAATCTTGTACTGCTTTGTGGGCAGGTAAAACATTGAGACATGTGGAATAGTGCTTTCCACTTACTTTTGAGTCAGCAATTTGTTTCTCAGTGCTGAAAATGGTCACTCCAGTTTTTGGTTGACGATTCGTATTAAAGTCAAGTACTGTCACAAATTGGATAGTTTGCATCTGTTGCTGAACTGAAGGCAAACAATGGGGCAATGCTGAGTGTCTCCTGGTTTAAGAATTCAGTCAAAATCACCGACATAAACTAAAGGTATGTGCAATTTTCTGAACAGATTTGTGCATTTGAGTGTTTCTGCTTCAAGATGTTAAAATCGGATACATTTTTAAGAGATGTATGGTAGCTGGTATAGGTGCTGTCATGCTAAGACCGCAGTGAAGGCTTGGTACATGTAAAATCCTAAGTAGTGGGATACAGTCAAACCTTGGTTTAAGTCCGCTGTGGTTTGAGTACTTTCGGTTTAAGTACTCCGCAGACCCGGAAGTGTTTACTTCCGAGTTCCACGGCACACGTATGTGCAGAAGCGATCTGTGCGGTTCACGCATGCACAGAAGTACTCTATCGGCGCTTCGCGCACGCACACTATCATAGCTCAGTTTAAGTACTTTTTGGGGAGCAAATGGCACCCCGGAACCAATTAAGTACTTAAACCGAGGGACCACTGTAAAGGTGAAACTCAAACTGCTCAGAAAGAGTTAAACTGAGTTAATAGCAGATCAAGGCAGTGTAATTGGATGCTAGACCCTGGAATGTGCAGTGAGACTGCAATGACAGATAGCAGGTAGGAACTGGGATACATGGAAGACAATCTGGGGAGGAGGGTATAGGCTTGGCTAGGTTCTGCTTTCAAGCTTCCCACAGGCATCTGGTTAGCCACTGTGAGAACACTAATTATGACCACTCATTCCCATGGGAAGCTACTTTAGCAAAACTGAATACCTAAATTTCTATTTCTTGGAACCCAAAGCAAACCTTGAAAAAGGTGAGTCCGCCACTGCCTCAAAACTGAACCACAGTGTGGAAGAGTTCATGAGCTAGGTCAACCACCTCTGCAAAGGTGGCATATTGGAAGGCTTAGAAGACACACCTGATTCTTGGAGTCCTTTACTGGGCAATGTAACAGGAAGCTACAGAAGAACTCTATTGTATGACTTAAACAAGAACAAACATGGGAAACTGCTGACTCCATCCATATGCAACTAAATTCAGTGCCACCCTGTGACTAAACTACATAATGACACCATCCACATAGAGAGCTTATTCCGCAATTATTTCCTGCAAACACAAACTTTTAAGAACATTTTCCTGACTCTTTTTGGCTATAGAAATAATAGTTGGCAAAGTGGACCAGAGATCTAATTCTTATGCCAACACTTCTATGTTACATACTGAATTCATTAACAGTAAAAAGCAACAACAACAACCCAGCCCCCAAAAACTAATCCTTGAGGCTTTTCAGAATCTCATTTTAAACTCTGACAGATGATCCTTCTGTTCAGAACGCTCTCAGAAAAGCTAGTAGCATGTTCAGCTTGCCTGCAGGGTCAGTTGTTGAAAACTTTATCCTTCCTCTGGTGCCATCCATTTTTGGATAGCTTCTCTGAGCCTCTTAAGCAGAAGAGATGAAAAGAGGCACTGGAAGTTTGCTCTTAGAAGCTGGAAGGCACAATGAAGCATGTGATAGCATCAACCAACTGGCAATGGATGGACACATATGGTGAAAGAAAATGACTGCTGGGGTTTGAAATGAAGGCTTTTGCTCAAAAGAGAGCAGTCCGAAATAGAACCAAAGAGAATATAATGGATCTCTGGCCAATCTCTTCAGAGTTTTCAGTCCGATCTCCTGTGCTTTGAGGGGGCAATATATTTGGAACACTCTAATTATACAGTGTGTTGTTTACCTAGCCAATAGTGGCAGGGAATTGTATATCTTACTATACAACACACACAAAATGTACAATTCATAGAAGGATTAGCAGTGGTTCTAACAGCAGTTGTTTGCATGTCCTACAGTCCTGCAAAACCAGTGGAGTCACAATGTAGCCTTACTCCTCCTTCCACACGTTCTTTTATTATGTTTGGTAAAGGTCAGATAAATACTGCATGCTGTACACAGTTTTACTTAAAGCTACTTGGAATCCTTTATTGGGCAATGCAACAAAAATGCAAGAAAGACTTTCTTATACAGTTAAGACGGCCCATAGTGTGCAACAGTCCTAGTTTTTCCTTCTTTCCTTGCATAAGATACTAAAAATCAAGATATTTGATTTTATCAGATATTAAAAATCAAGATATTTGATTTTATGGTGAGGAGGGAGCAATAAAAAACCAGCAATCTCTCCCTCCCACCTTGCCTGCTGGCCATCATATAAATCAGGACCTGATCTGTGGGATTTCATGCCTGCCCCACAAGCTGACTCTCCCTGAATTACTTAGTTTTTGACTTAGAAATGTTGTAAGTATTGGAATGGAATCTATTTTAGTTCAGAGCTTTGCAGTAAAATCCAACTCATGATACTTCACTGGGCAAAGTTAGCATGGATGTAGCTACAGGATGGAAAGGTAGATGGCAGATAGTAGGAAGTTAAATTGGGGTGGCCTCAAACTGACCAGGGCCGTCTTAAGCTTATCTGGCGCTGTGGTGCACTGATCCCTCCAGCGCCACCCCGGAGGTGTAAGTTCCTGTGGGCATTACAACTTCCCACAAGGATGATGATGATCTGCACCTTGTGAATGCATAGCAAGCTCTCCTGCTGCTGCTGCTGCTGCTGCTGCTGCTGTTGCTGCCGCCGCCAGAGCTGTGCGAGCAGAATGACCGGGAGTGCAAGAGGCGCTAAAAGCTGAGCTGGCGAGGAGGGCGAGCACCTAGCTGTGGCGACACCCTAACGATTTGGTTTTTTCAACCTACATTTATCATTTACAGGCATGACAGATGTTACTGCAGTCTCCATTAAAAAAAAGAGAGGATTCCATACTTCTTCTTCTTCCCCCTCAGCCTTGCCTCTCCCCACCCACGCGGCCCACCGGAGACAACGTGTGCACTTGTAGCCGGCGCCCACTTGGCTAGCGGGGCTGTAAGCCGGGGGTCTATCCTGGAGGAGGGGCTTGCTGTCCATGATCCTTGAAGGGGAGGGAGGCGGCGGCAGCTGCTCCTGGCTGCCCCAACCAGGGAATCAGCCATGAGGAGAAGCCCGCAAGGCAGGCGGGAGAGCACGGAGGGGCGCGCAACTCTCCGAGCTTGAGAGAGGTGGAGAGCACACGGAGGCTCGGTGCCCAGAGGTTGGAGAGGGAGGGCGGGAAGGGAAGGCAGCGTCACCCCGCTACGCCACCCAGCCGGTAGCTCCAGCAGCAGCAGCAAGCCACCTTTGCCCCCTGGGCATGGACAGATCTGGCCCGGCAGCGAGCCGGCTCCGGAGGGCCCCTCCTTCCCACTCCCCTCCCTCCTTCCTCTACCTGCTGAGCTGGTGGGCGTGCAGGAGGGAAAGGAGGCCGCCGGCAAAGCCGCACAGCTTCCCCACTTGCTGGGGTGCCCCTCAGCGCCCAGTGCCCTGGCACAAAGCGCCAGTAAACCCAAAGGGAGAGACGGCTCTGAAACTGACTCTACTCTGGACTTCCGGTTTTTACTGCCTCTGGGACAGGTGTGCTTTGAGGAGACTCCAAGAAGCAGCTATTAGAAGGGGTTTATTGGGGGGCAACGCGAAGGCTACACGTCCCCAGAAAAGATTCAGGGGGATGACCCTGAATTGAAAGTGTCCAGAAGCGTCAAGAAAGTGGGCTCTGCATTCTGCACCTTAAACAATAGGCAATAGAGCATAGTCTCCGATGCATGGATACAACACCCCTCGACAAAAAGCCTCAGACCTGAACTGGTAAGAGTGGCGGTAGAACTTCCAGCACTTTTTATCCCTAATATAAACCATCTGGATGCTAAAGAAATGCGAAAGTTAGGAGAAATACATGAACTGTAACAACATAAAACACGACGCTCACGAGGTCATGGGAGGAAAGGTAAGACAAAGAGACCCCAGCAGACCAGAACACCAGGAACAGCGGCCAGGAAAACCCTTTTTATAACCCTGGGAATTCTTTTCATTGAATATAAAAGACAACACAGGAAACCTCCACAAGTTTCCAGAGCCTGCCCCTCTGGAAAATTAAAAAGACTAAACTAAAACTGGAATCTAAACTGCTGGTGTGGGGAAAAACAACAACAACACAAACAGCAAACTAAATGAGACCTCCAGCAACTGGTGGGAGATATAAAACCACAAATATTGGATATTAAATAATGGAATAGGGGCAGCGGTGGAAAAAAGATAAGGGAAGAAAAGCCCAAAACAGTGATAAAGTAAAACACAGAGGAAAGTGGAAAAGCGCAAAGGTCTACAAGTGTAAAAGGACTCAGCAGTAAAGCTGGAAAGGAACGCCGAAAGAGAAACAATCTTGAACTAAATAAACTAACTTTTACTCACAATGAATATGGCGCAGTGTGACTTGTGAGGGGGTTGGGCTGTGGTGTGGCTCGGGAGAAGGAGGGGGAAGCGGAGTGAGGATCGGAGACAAAGCGATGAAGGGAAAACTACAAGAGAGACGGCGGCAAGAATCTGGCGGCAAGATCCAAATGGATCGAGCGACCTATATATTCATATGCACGTTACCCAGAACGTTCTCTTTCGTTGCGTGCATTCGGAATACCCACCGACCTAGCCCTACTTTTAGGGCTTGTTGCGCATGACCTTGCTATGCCGTCGTGTGTCATCTGTCGTTGGGATGGGGGAACAGCAGGAATTTCCCCCACTTGGCTGATTGGCTGGTGCCATTTGGGTTTCGCCTGCCACGTAGCAAACCGTCACAACTTGTAAGGTTGCGGATAGGCTCTGGTTCAGGTGATAGGGGTGGCAGAGTGGTCTGGTCATCCCTAAGCGATGGGTATTCCTTTAAAGGAATCCAGGGATTCTTGGTTGGTCAACCCTGAGAGGGGTTGTGCCCAGAGCCAGAGTCCAGGGGGACATCTGGGTGGTGGACATAGCCTGTTCCCGGCTTTCCGCCTATCCAGGTGTTCACCCTAGGCTGACCTATACTGGTGCCCTGGGTCAGCGCTACCTGCAATGGTGCAGGGAGCTAGTCGAACCAGAGCCTATGCAACCACTCACTCGCTGTAATCAATAAAGTTGTAGCCTAAATTCTGCCAAACAACAAACCAAAATTCGAGTCATGTCTGAATTTATTTAGGGGGGAGGTTTCTGGGTCTGAATATGCAAATGCAGTTTTAGTTGCAGTAGTACATGCGAAAGAATTTGCTGGCTGAGCCCCAGGCTTCATGGGAAAAAAGGCTTTGGAAGCACACAGGTATTCTTAGAAGCAGCTCCACGCATAAGAATTGCAATATTGGTGAGTGCTTTCACAAGCTGTTGGACAAGCATCTGTGGAACAGCCCAATTTTCCTTCTGTTCATGGCTCTTTGGATCCAGCCCATTATGTGCACACAAAACTGTCCTTTATTACTCTTTCTTTTCAATTAAGGAAGATGTTACATTACATGCATCCTTTAATGTAACCAGCGCAGACCTATGCAAAACATGATATATTATCATCTCAAGGTGACGTCTTTCAACATTTGCTTTTTACTTTTCTTTCATAGTGATTTGCCAAAATTCGCAGTGCCAACATTAGAAGAAAAACTGTACACCAGCACCCTGCATTATAATTAAGGGAAGCAAAATAGTAACATAACTGCTTCCAAATGCCAACATTTCTGCTATGTTATCGTATAACCCAATAATTTCTTGATACTTATGAAACCATCTGGGATATGCTGAACTTTCCAATTGTAAATTGAAAAGGTTTCGTATTTGCATAGGACATCTTACAGTTTTGCATTCTGAAATGGTTTGGTGACTAAATATGCAAGCAACTGCAGTGCAGAATACAAACTGACCTACAAGTGTGTATTCAGAACTAATGGCTGTTCCAGGGTGGGTGGTGGTTGCAGCCCAGAGCAGTAGGCCCATACTTGGAGGATTCCCCTTGGCTGGACTTTCCCGCTGGCCAATGTTTGAATTTGGTCCAGTCCAGCCAGGTCAAGTGAGCATAGTTTGGGAGTGAACCAGAGTGGAGCAGGCTTCACTCCAGTTCACCCCCAGTTGATAAAAGCCGGCTGTGCCTGACCTCAGGACCGCAATCAGCCCAATAATAACCCTTCATGCCTCCTCCCCAGTCTTACTGTAGTTTTGTATGCTAACCTTTCTTTCTTCATTGGGCACGGTGTTTACTGGTTTTACTGTGGTTCTATAATGCTTGCTTTATTCAGAGCAGGGAAGGGATTTGCCTGCAAACATACTGGCCCACTTTGAAGGTTTTGCCTTCCCCATAGCAATAGTCACAATTTTGGTGGATAAGGCATTTGTGGAATCCTCTAGTCTAACATCAGGCATGGGGTGAAGGGGTGCATCACCCCAACCACAGAAAAGGTGTGTTCACAGGGTACCCCATTAGGAGGGTCTAGGTGGAAGTCTTCATTTAAAGTCAGGCATTCTGCTGATGGGCCATAGAGCTGCCTTCAGCAGCCCAGGAGGGCCATCTGTATAGACCTGCGTCAAGCAGATGACACATTGAACCTAGGCTCAACCCTGTCAAGCCTCAGCCCTCCACCAGGAGGCTGAGAGGAATATACACCCAATGCCTAAGCCAAATCCTACCTACATCTGGAATCAATAATGTTGTGTCCAATTTTTAAAAAAACAGAATATTGTCTTGTCCAGTTTGTTCACCTTCCTTAGTTTAGGCATCGCTCCTTTGGGAGGGGTCACTGTGAGTGGGACTTCAATTCCCACTTACAATGATAATCTTGAAGCTTTTCACCAGATAATCCCACCATGGGATACACATCTTTCTGTTGTTGTTATGGTACCTTCACCTCTATATTTGCTGCCCACAGCAGCCATTTTGTGCTCTGGCACCACAGCTCTCTTATAAAGATATGAGTACAGTGGAACCTCAGTTTTTGAACGTAATGCATTCTGGAAGACCGTTCGACTTCCGGAACATTCGAAAACCAAGGAGCAACGGGCAACCAGCAAAATCCATTGAGAAAAAAAGAAAAACAAGCAGCAGAAGCCGTTCGACTTCCAAGCCGCCTTCGAAAACGGAAGCAATTACTTCCTGGTTTTTGGTGTTCGGCTTCCGAGACGCTCGAAAACCAAGGTTCCACTGTACTGTCACCTTGTGTGTATGTTGTGTGTGTGTGTTTTAAAAAAAGCACTGGAGTTATGTCAGATGGCTACTGAGGGGAGAGCTTTTTGGTGGTGACATTCTGACTGTCAAATGCTGTCCCCAGAGAGTATTGTCTGGAACCTTCTTTGCAGTCCTTTCAGCACCACATGGACATCTTTTTTTAAAAAAAATAAATAAAAAAGCTTTAACTATTTAAAATTGGTTTAAAGTACTGTTCATATCACAATGGATTTGTCTATCATTGTTAACTTTCAGGAGGAATTTGAAAACATTCCCGTTCATTCAGCCATTGGTGGCTTAAGGATACTTGTTCCTGGCAACCTTGAGATAACTGGATGAAAGAATGTTTTTAGCTGTAACTATTTTTAGAAAGTTTTTAAGTTCAACTGTTCTTCCAATCCCTTTAAAAAGATTGTGGATGTGTTTGCTGCTCTGGGCTTCTTTGAGAGGAATGGTAGGATATAAAAGCAACAAAAACAGCAGCAAATAATATTTTATTAAAAGACAGGATAGCTAGTTACTTCCTTGGGCACTCTTTTGATCCTGGCTTCCTATTTGTAATCAGTGCTGGTGGTTGTAGATTTGGAGATGCAGAATCGTGGAATATTTTGAAAAGCACAGAGTTTTAATTGACAAATTGCCATTCAAATGTGACATGTTCAGGCATCCAAAGAGTTCATAAAAATGAATACCGGTAAAACCCAATTAGGTAATAGAAAACAGCTATTGTGAAAGAAGGCATGCTGAACTGCCAGGAATTACTATCTGAGAGTCCCATTGAGGTCAGTACTTCAACCTCTGCTATTTCCAATCTATATCAATGACCTAGATGTAGAGAAGAAGCTAATTGAATTTGCTGATGCCACAAAATCACAAAATTGAGGTCGCCACTGAGCAGCATGTAAGATTCAGGATGGATTTAGATCTGCTGCTTAAGTGGTCTGGAGAAAGCAAATGAAATTTTTTGTCGACAAGTGTAGAGTAATATACATTTGGCTTCAAAATAAATTCATGAATAAGAATGAATGGGATTGAACTAGAATAGGGGAAAATTGAAAGGGACCTTGAAGTAATCCTTGTATATACTTCATTGGAGCCACACGACAACATGGAGGTACATCTTAGAATATCAAAACGAAAAACCCTGGTGTTAAAAAAGAATCTACATGAAGACTATTTCATTGATTAAGGGTTGGTTTGAAGATCTTTAGTTCACTTTCATCCCTCTTGGTTGGGCCAATAGATGTGACCATTTCATTGGTGGTTTATTTGGATGTGTTTTAAATGAAGAGCAGCTAAACGTAGCTGCAATTTTGAGTGGAAGAACAACGGGGGGAGGGGGGAGCTGCCAAATCTTGTTGTTCCTTTCCATTTGCTTGCTCAAAATGGCTCCACCACATTTGATTTCTTAGCCATGGGGAATATACAGTGCTTTTTTCTGGGGGTACGCATAGCCCTAAACATTTTGTGAATCTAAGTTTGGCCTCATTGAGGGGCAGTATTTCAATATGAGTAGGAAAATGAGAGTACTCTCATTTTCTCAGTGGCGGCTTTTGACACCATCAACATAACATCCTTCTGGACCGTCTAGAGGGCTTGGGAGCTAGGGGCACTGTCATACAGTGGTTCCGCTCCTTCCTCCTGGGTCGTGTTCAGAAAGTGGTGGTGGGGGGTGAGTGTTCAGACCCCTGGGGTCTCACTTGTGGGGTGCCTCAGGGTTCTGTCCTCTCCCCCATGCTTTTTAACATCTATATGCAGCTGCTGGGAGAGATCATCAGGGGGTTTGGGCTGGGTGTTCATCAGTATGCGGACGATACCCAGCTCTACCTCTCTTTCAAATCAGAACCAGTGAAGGCGGTGAAGGTCCTGTGTGAGTGTCTGGAGGCGGTTGGAGGATGGATGGTGGTTAACAGATTGAGATTGAATCCTGACAAGACAGAAGTACTGTTTGTGGGGGACAGGAGGCGGGCGGGTGTGGAGGACTCCCTGGTCCTGAATGGGGTAACTGTGCCCCTGAAAGACCAGGTGCGCAGCCTGGGAGTCATCTTGGACTCACAGCTGTCCATGGAGGCGCAGGTCAATTCTGTGTGCAGGGCAGCTGTTTATCAGCTCCATCTGGTACGCAGGCTGAGTCCCTATCTGCCCGCAGACTGGCTCACCAGAGTGGTGCATGCTCTAGTTATCTCTTGCTTGGACTACTGCAATGCGCTCTATGTGGGGCTACCTTTGAAGGTGACCCAGAAACTACAACTAACCCAGAATGCGGCAGTTAGACTGGTGACTGGGAGCGGCCACCGAGACCACATAACACCGGTCCTGAAAGACCTACATTGGCTCTCAGTACGTTTCCGAGCACAATTCAAAGTGTTGGTGTTGACCTTTAAAGCCCTAAATGGCCTCGGTCCAGTATACCTGAAGGAGCGTCTCCACCTCCATTGTTCTGCCCGGACACTGAGGTCCAGCGCCGAGGGTCTTCTGGCGTTTCCCTCGCTACGAGAAGCCAAGTTACAGGGAACCAGGCAGAGGGCCTTCTCGGTAGTGGCACCCACCCTGTGGAATGCCCTTCCACCAGAGGTCAAAGAGAACAACAATTACCAGACCTTTAGAAGGCATCTCAAGGCAGCCCTGTTTAGGGAAGCTTTTAATATTTGATGGATTTCTGTATTTTAATGTTTTGTTGGAAGCCGCCCAGAGTGGCTGGGGGGAACCTGGCCAGATGGGCGGGGTATAAATAATAAATTATTATTATTATTATTATTCCTAAACATTATTACTTTTTAGAAATAAAAGCACTGGGAATATATATTTAGGGATTTAAGCTCTATTCTTTTGCTCTTGTCAGCAACCTCCCAGAGCTATTTTTCATTAAACCACAAACAAACATCCACACACTTGGGGCAAAGAAGGATACAACTGTGCACGATTCTTAGTTTGACACAGGGCTAGTGTCAGAAGTAAGCATCGTTCAGCTCTTGTCAGGCCCAATCCTTACTAGGGGCCCCACTGCCAACCTATGGAGCCTTCTCCCCCCCCACTGCTGTTCCTGTACATTTGCCTTCTCCAAGGGAGAGAAAAATGACATTCACCTGCCTTGTTGTCTTGGTTCTGAGAGGTGGTACGATTTGAGCTGAGAGAAGAAGAGGCAAGCAAATTGTCAGTGCCAAGCATTTGTGAGCAAGAAGATTGACTTGGGATGGGGACCTTTATAATAGCATCTTGCCTAAGGATGCTGAGAATGTGGAACTGGCACAGCACTTTTCTAAGCCATCAGATGCTAGTTATAGATCCTATACAAGAACACATGAAAACTCGGTAACAACTTTGTGGAGGAGTATTCATTAAATGTACATCTTGTTTAAATGGCTGTTATCTAATACAAGAACTAATTGTGTGCTTGCACTTGGAACAAGGTTAACATGTGAAGTTTAATTAGTTAATTGACATGACTGGAAGCCTCAAGAAGCCAGAGAGGTGAATTGAAGCCAGAATGGGAATTAAGAGGGACGGACTCGACAGGAGTGTTGCAGAGAAGGGTTAATGAGCTCAGCCCTCCTGATCTCTTGATAGCTGGCTGAAGAGAATAAATGGCAGAACTGGGATAAAGAAGAGGAGCATCTCAGGCTGCTTTTATAGGCACCTGGACAGGGTAAAGGAAGAGCTAGTCAAACCCCTTATCAATGAAGATTCAAAGAACAGCAAGTGATTTTTTTTGAGGCTGAGCGATACCACCACAATGATTGAAGGAGAGGCCACCTAAGTTGAGAGCTGCATTCAGGAGTCATCCATACAAATCCATATGGAGAACTGGGTCAGCTCCCTCAATGTCTCGGTGTTTAGTCTGAAGTCTTTAGATGTGAACCTAAGAGATACACATTCTTCATGCTGGCAAAGCAGCAGGATTGAACTTTCTGCTCATCTTTTTAAATACCAGTGCTCAAGATTTGGGGGTGAATTTTATGTTTGGCATTTAAAAGCACATGGCTCAAATGATGATGGTGTTTCAACTACACTAGTCCTATAACTTGTTTCATAGTAAGATTAGTTTTGTGTCCTATCCTGACTGTAATGCTCACCCATCTGTCTTATTTTCCTAACCCATCTGCCTTGTTTCCAAAGCACTCTTTAGAATAAATTGAAGAAGTGCAGGTGTTTCATTACTTTTTTTTCGTAAAGAGATAATATTCATTTTTCTAGGGATGTTTCAGCAGACCCCTATTGCACTCAGAAGCACACTTACTTAGGACTAAGTCCTATTACATGGCGTGGGATTTACTTCTGAGGAAGCATGCTTAGACTCCTGTTGCACACAATGTCAAATACCTTTTTATTGGCTGGATAAACAGGTAAGATGGGCCATTGTGTAGGACTGCTGGAAAGAAATCATCCTGCCTTCAACAGCAGCATTGATTAGAAACTTGATCTGCAGAAACTGAGGGTTTTCAAGGCATGGAGATACAACTGGATCACCTGCTAATGCCAGCTTAAAGGTGGAAACCCAGCCAAAATTCAACCATTTGTGCATATTCACCTATGCCATGCACTCCCTTTACTCTTTGCCCTGGCTTCCTTCCTTGGACTCGATGGCTGATATCCAACAAAATGCTTCTGTTGGCGCAAGAGCCTTTCTCCTCTCCCCATGTACCCCTCTAAATCACTTTCCTTCAACCCTCCAGAACAGATTTGGGGAGGGTGCAGAGGGTATGAGAGGAAGGGGATATCCCTTTAGGGAAAGATAAATAATTGTGCTAATTGGCTTCATTGGCTACTGCTCCTTGACATGAATTATGATTCTGGTCCATGACAGGGACAAACCACTAATAGAGCTCCCCTAGAAGATATCAGTAATTGGCTTAGGACATATGGATAAGGCAATTCTTCAGGTATCCTGAGCCCAAGTGGTTCAGGTCTGTGTACAAGAACCTTGAACCTGGCTGAGCAGCAGATGGGAAGCCAACTATGGTGCCATGTATTGCCAGTAGTCTGCTCCCATGACCAGTCTAGCCACAGCATACTGTGCTAGTTGAAACTTGCAGACCAGGCCCAAGGGCAGCAAATCAGTGTGGGGAGGGCAAACATAAAATTCTGTGGATACCAAATATAATGCAAATGCAATTAGTAACCAGAGGAGAGTTACTAAACCAATAAATCAATTGGAGTAGGCCTGTGCAGATGAAGAGGGGGCAGCTGGGTACACTTGCCCCAAGCCTCAGAGGGTTAAGTTGGCCTGGTGGCCTCACCAGGGACTGGCTGCTTTTTTGGTTGAGTTTATAACTTTATTCTAACAAGAAACTCACCCCGGGCCACAGACAAGCCTTGCATGGGCCTGAATTGGAGCATATGTCTGTTCTGTTGGGCATTGTGGGATCTGCTTTATTCCCCTCACTCGTCCAGAGACATCTTGATGCAATTGGACTAACAGAGGCATCAGTGTGATCCGACCTAAGTCGCTAGACTATCTATATATATTAAAATGTTTCCACTGCGTGTGCGGATGTAACACCCTTCCTCCGTAACCGCTGAACTGAATTCCAACAAATTTGGCCACAACATTCCATGCCCATTAGGGAGGGATCTGGCATAAAACAATTATCAAAAAAACCACACCTTTCACACCTAAAATAATGATTAAACACAAAAAGTGGCTCCCCTATCACCAGCAAAACCTCTGAAGACTCCAACAGCATCCAATAGAAAGACAGATCGCACGCTTCTGCCTCCACAGCCGCGCCACCAGATGACATCACAAAATTCCACAGCAACCAACTGAAAACAGGTCTTTTGCAGCAACAAGGCCCAACATTGCTCAGCAGACTGAATAGGCCGCAGCAGACTAGGCCGCTTTCCAGAGTAGGCCTAATGGAGGTAGGGGGCAGGGATAGGTAATGGGTCAGAACAGGGTGGGGGAAGACACAGGGATGAAACCTGCCCTCTCCACAGTATATCGCCTTCGCTTTGCAGACTAGGACACTTCCCAGACTAGGCCAAGTGGACGTAGGGGCTTGCCTGGGTGGGGGATGGGGGGCCGAATAGGTCATAGGTTGGGACAGGGTGGGCCCAATCACAGGGATGAACCGGGGGATGGGGGGAGAAGGGACAGAACAGGGTGGGGGGGAGACACAGGGATGTGCCTATGTAAACATTACACACAAAAAACGGGGAATATGAAGGTGAGGGGAGTCTGAAGTGGGACTCTCAGGGTCCATTTAACAAACTGAGCCACGGCAACACGTGGCAGGGCCAACTAGTGTGTGTGTAGATAGATGATAGATAGATAGATAGATAGATAGATAGATATCATAGAATCATAGAGTTGGAAGAGACCACAAGGGCCATCCAGTCCAACCCCCTGCCAAGCAGGAAACACCATCAAAGCATTCTTGACATATGGCTGTCAAGCCTCTGCTTAAATTTTATATATTTATAGATATAGATAAATAGATGTATAGATATAGATATAGATGAATAGAGAATATATATTACACTTCCAAGCCATATTGAAATAACCAAAATTCAGGGAACTTGTGTTGAAGCTGCACAAATCAATTTTTCTGGCAAATTTGTTTCGTTTTGTTTTCGTTTTGCACTGACAAACCTCCAATATCTCCACAGGGCACAGTTTGGGGTATTTTAAAATTTAATAGCATACCATGGAAAAGGCTGGCAATAATATTTTGGAGGCAGCACTGCATTCTGCTTCGCCCCCACACCTGCCGTTCCTTTGCAATTTGTCAAGGCATTTGATTAAAAGTAGGTAAGGGATCCCTGCATAGGTCTTTTGGATCATGCTGCAGAGTCCCTGCTGGAAGCAGGATATTTCTGCCACTTTAATCAGGCAACGCTCCTGTCGAATTTCGCTGTTGTCAGATGTGGGGGGATAAACCAGGCGAGACAGACATGAAAACTCCCATCATGTCACGCTCTATTGTAAAAGGCATTCACAAGGATGGCCAAACAGGAACTTTAGAAAAGGATGATCAGGGCTTCCTTACCAAGGAATGGCCTTTGTTAAGATTTGGGGCTTCAAGTGGCAAAGTTGGAGGCTAGTGACAATCAGCTCCTAGGCAACTAGGAGACTGCTCTAGCAGAAAGAAATTCTTTGTCATGTCCTCTAGGACGCTGTTTGCACGCAACATCATTGGTAAGCAAAGTTAGCATGAAATGTAGTATAATCTGGGGGTTTCCAAAATTATAGAACCCTTTCCACATTGACCTGACTGCCAATCAATCAGAGTACTGTACTCCTGCCCTCAAATTTCCATTACACTGCCAAGGATTCTGGGGTGCATTCCGTGGCATTCGTGATTCTAATCGCAAGAGGGTAGCCACATGTGCTGGCCTCTACCCCCCTGCATGTAGGACTGTGATTCTAAATCACATGGGAAGGCCTTTGCAGGTTAAGGGATGGGGTCAGCTCACCCTATGGACACGTGACTGTTCTTCTAACTGTTAGGCTATTCCAGGTAAAATGATTTTTGCTCTTCAAAGCTTTTAGTGAGTGTGCTTTGCTGCCTTGCTGTGCGACGATCCTGCTTTTTGTTATTGTTCCATCTCTCTTGCTACTCCACAAAAATGTATTGTTTAAATTGTTTTAGTCTCCATTGCATCCGCTTTGCAAACGTTTAAAATTGAAGTGTTGCCTAGAGTTAAAAGAAGAAGAAGATATCAGTAACATAATTAAAATAAAAATTCATTAAAAGATCAATTAAAAACTAAATCCAATATAAATAAAATTATTCTGCCCCGAGTGCTTTTCCTTTCCAATTATACATTTATATATCTTTATAAAACCAATTGCATCTAGTAAGGCGTTTTCTGTTTTATGAAATAACTGTTTAAAGGGTAGTCCAAGTCATAGAACTGCTTCTTCATACATTGGGGGGGGGGGAATGAGCCAGCAAACATTCGTTATTATAGTTTTGTTTCTTCCATCATCATGATGAAACTAAATTCCCGCAGAAGTGATAGAAGACATGCTGAACTGGGCCTACTTCACAATACGCCTTGCACAAACCTATCCTCCTGTTTTCTATGGAGGGCACTTCTGTCAAGATATATGAAACCCTTCTTCACCCATCTGTAGTCTCCCAGGTGACACCTGCCATTCATATCCAATTATGCAGCAAGGAGCACTCACCGAGACCAACAAATTCCTTTTTACATGTGACTCATCTTGGAACTTGAACAAGGTCTCCAGAGGTGAAATGCTGGTGCTTTAAGTCACTCTGCCACCTGTCCCTTGCAGGAAGCTATCACGCACGCACAAAGAAGAATTTGACATTCCATTTCCTCTGGCAGGTCACTTCTTGCCAGTCTCCATTTCTTACACACATTATTTACAAAGTGATGGAAACGGCATGATCAATTTGCTGTTTCCTGGGATCATCCAGCTATCATAAATATATACAAATATCAAGGTTGGGATTAATATTTATCACAGGATAATTCCAAAACATGCATTGAAATGTGCCTTGGGCATAAGTTCATCCCAGGGCAGTGACCTCTGTAAAATGTAAATTCTAGAGATGCCCTAGAGGAATGACTTTAAACCACTTGCAAACTGTGCAAGTGAACAAATATTGGCAAAAGAGTAAGCTCAGTTATTTCAGCACCAGGACCTGCTCTGCTACAGTATTTTAGCCTCCTATAAACTGGAGCTCTGTTAAGAATTGCAAACCTAAACAATAAATCCACCTTCCATGTGCTAAATTGCCGTTGTTGTTGTTGTTGTTGTTAAAATTATTACCCACCCTTCACCAACAGGGCAGGTTACAACAATTTACAATTTAGTCACAGGAATAAGGTGGGTCCTAAAAACACACATTTGAGGTTTCAAAGGCTGGGGTGAAGAGGTGTGCCTTTAGCATTCTCCGAAAACTGTATAGGGAAGGAGTAATATGCACTTCTGTGGGGAAGGAATTCCACAGCTTTGGGGATGCCCCAGAGAATACACTGTTCTGGATTGCCCCTTTCCAAAACTTCTGAGGGTGGCAGAACATATAAGGTGATACAGTAAACATGCCTCATCCTCCTCATTTAATCCTCACAACAGCCTTATGAGGCAGGCTGGGCTGAGAGGCAATGTTTGGACCAGAGTCACCCAGAAAGCTTCATAGTTGAGTAGGGAACTTAACCGTGGGTCTCACAGATCCTGGTCCAGTACTCTAACCACTACACCACACTAGCTCTTTATTTTTTTTCTCTCTATTCTTCTAACCCTTATTAATGATTTACGGACATTGTGCTTATGTATAAGGCAGCTTCCCATCTTCCTAATAATGGTCTCTTCCCTCTTTGCTTTCCTAATCTGTTTTTGGAATCCCCCTTGAAAGCTACCTAGTAACCCGCTTTCTGAGTTTTCCCGCTCGTCACTCATAATCATTGCGAAACGGACAGCGCTAATAATCTGTTTTGGAGAAGAGAGGAGCTTTCTATAGCTAGCAATCAGCACACAGCTTATTGTTGCTTGAGGGCATCTCTAGTTTGCGGGCACTTATTTTTGGAAACATTTGTGGCCTTGTGGACATGCTCTGCTAAAATAAAGCTTGCAGTGAGAACATCCCAGCTGTTAGCAGCTTTGTCCTGTAGAAAATAACTACTCTGGGATTTATTTACTTTCCATTTTCACAGCTTTATATAGTGTGTACAATATCTCAGAGTACGTATTTTCTTCTGAATACCATTTTGGAAAATAATTATGTTGTTCACAGTTGCAGAATGGACTGTAAAGTTACTTGTTCTGGACAAATGGAATATAAAATGGAAGCTCTGCAGCATGTTGACCCTTTCCTTGGCTTTTCTTTTCTCACTCTCTTTTCTTTTGTAATCTAATGTGAAAATCTGTGTGGTAGGCTTTGGCCCTGCAAGTATGTTTACTTTGTAGTCATAAATATCATTGGTCTGGAACATTTTCATTTCTATAGCTCCATAAAAGTGATGAAAAGAGACATGGGAAGAATCTGCCATTTAAACGGGTGCTGTGCTGGTAAAACAAACACGAATCTTAATGCTCTTGGGTTTCCTGATCGGTGATGGTACTTTTTTGACACATCACTTGACAATGGAATATCTTAACTATGCTTTGATGAATATGTGTATATTTTTAAAGGGCAATAACGTGTTAAAGGTTGCCGCTTCTCTCTCTCTCTCTCTCTCTCTCTCTCTCTCTCTCTCTCTCTCTCTCTCTCTCTCTCCCCCCCCCCCCATCACCTTCTTTCTCCTCATTGCTTGGCTTTGAATATAACATTTCTTTCCTGGTCCATTTGATCTTTTACCTCCAGGTAAAGAAGTGAGAATAATGTATGTAACAGATGAAGTGTAAGCAAAGTACAGCACAGTAATACTTACTAGTTCTTTTTTTCTTTTTTTGTGATTATGTTTGGACAACCCTTTCTGCCCTCCTAGGACACAACTATAAACACATTTTTCTACAGTGTTTTGATTCTACCAGGCACATGTACAGTAAGTCGGAAAGCAGAGATGGTGAACCTCAGACCCAGGGCTTGAATGCAGCCTACCCACAGACCTCTCCATCTGGCCATTGGACCTGTGTCCAGGCCACACCTCTCTTCTCAGTTCACAGCCCTCATTGGTCCTGCTTTGCACCCATGTGACTTTGCCTGGAATGTGTTCTTGACCTTGCTTGTCTAGATAGATGGGTGTGTGACGGAGTGTACAGAAACTAGCCTACTGTGCAAAGGTAAAATTAACATTCTTTGCTTTTTCCTCTAGCCTCACGCACCTCTGTTCTGTGGCCTTTGGAAGGCGGCCCAGAAGGGAATGTTACCCTCTTAACTTTCATAAGAGAATATTTCTGTCCATGGTGACTCCCTGGAAAAGCTAGACTGGCTCCCACCTTGATGTCCCTTTGAAGTCTTTCTTGTTTCTTGTCAATAAGCTTTGGGGAACTGACTGCTTTCAGTGAGGGGGCTTGTGCCATGCTTTATAAATAAAGCTCATATTGCAGGCCCAAAGTGGTTAAAGAAAGTTTCAGATATGGCTGTGTCGGTTAGGCACCAAATCATTATCAGAGGTGAGTCTGAGGAACTGAAGCAGATCACGGTGATGAGAGATGAAGTTCAAGGGCTAATAGACAAAATAAAAACAGACTAATCATCATTTCTAGATGTCATCCACCATAGAGTTCTCAAGCAGCTCAAATGTGAAATTGCTTATCTTCTAACAAAAATACATTATGTGAGTCGTCCCTCAGATCAGGCTCCATACCTGAGGCCTGGAAAGCAGCCACTGTAACACCACTTTTTTATTTTTATTTAAAAAAAGGGATCCTGGAAATAACAGACCAGTTACCTTGACATCTGTTCCAGGAAAACTGGTGGAAAGTATCGATAAAGATAAAATAACCAAGCATATACAACAAGCCTTACTGAAGCAGAGCGAGCATAGCCTCAGCAAGGCCAAGACCTGTATCACAAACCTATTAGAGTTCGGTCTGAGTGATCCAGTTGACATAGTATACTTGGACTTTTGACAAAATCCCTCACCAAAGACTTCCAAGCAAGCTTACCAGTCAAGGAATGAGAAAAGAGATCCCCTTGTGGATCACAAATTGGTTAAGTTGTAACCAATCAGTGTCCCAATTCCAGTATGATGTAGTGATTGGAATTTGTGGGCTGGGGTTAGTTTGTTCTTATTCTTTTTTTCTTGTGTTTTGTATTCTCATTTTGTATTTCTATGTTGTGAATTGCCCTGTGATCTTTGGATGAAGGGCAGTATACAAATTTAATATATAATAATTGAGTGTTCAGCTTCGGCTGATGAGATCTGGTTCAAATCCCCTTTCAGCCATGATTCTCCCGAATAAGAGAGGGTCACTCATTATTTTTCAGCTTAACCTATCTCAGTTTATGGGATAACCTCCGCATCTGTTACCTGAAGCTCATTGGAATACTTGTCATAAATCAAGTATTATTGTGTATTTACTGACAAGCTATCAAGCTCAAACCCACCCTTTGAAACACGGTCAGATCTTTATTTTAAATATGTGATCTGTTTATCCTTCTGCCTAGGCAAGCAAAGAAATCTAAGTGGGAATCAGTCTTCTAGGATGCATTTGCCATTAACTTCAATCTCTAAAAATGAGCCGTTTGCAAATTGATTTGGATGACCCAGCTCTGACTGTGCAGTTAGGAAATATTTATTTAATAGTTCAGGCATTCTACCATCCCCTGCAATTTCATTTCCCATTCCATCTCACAACGTTCCAATTGCCTGCTTCACCAATTCAATTGCTATTCAAGCATACAGAAAAACTGGTTTGAGGCTGGCGGTCACATTTGGTATTTATTTTTAAAGGTGTTTTACATTATACTCTATTCATGTCCCCCCCTTGCATCTTCCAATATCCATTCCATTGTTTCACAGGAAGAGCATTACAACAAATACATACATGATCATATTCTCCCCCTTTTTTGCAGTTAAAATATATATCTTCATACAGCTTGATTACAGGTTTGCAACTAAATTTAAAGCAAATTTATTTAACACACTGTTCACATGCCTTTTTTCCATTAGCCATAGAATTTCAGCATTGGAATCTGAAGAACATTTATGATGCCATCTATTTAGCACTGCTAAGCCAACCCAACTAAAATTAAATAGGATTGCACAATAGCCTTTTCTTTTTATTTTCCTTTTTTGTAGCTTCCAAAAGGCAAGGCAGCTGACTATTGTGACTTGCTCTTCTGACCTAATGAGAAGCAAGGGACCAAAGGTGGTGTCTGAGGGTGCTATGGTGCCCATGGGCATCACATTGGGGACCACAGGCATGTCATTCACTTGACCATGAAACTCTACACATTCATATAAGGTGAGTGAGGTAACAATGGGCAACACTACCAAGAGATTTTCATGGAATGAGACCTTGCGGAAGCCTAAAATATTTAGCCCAATTAACTTCCTAAAATTACTTCCAGTAGAACGTTGCAGTTATACAAAGGTAGCAGTTATACAGAGCCTTCTGTATAGCATGCTAACTTTGAACTAAATATTATACACAGGACTTTTCATCCAAAAATTAGGACCTAGAGGATCCATAGCACAAATTAGAATTGCCATGTATCTTGCACTTGATAGATAGCAAAAGCAATATGCCAAGGCTAAAATGTACACATTTGTCTGATATGTTTCATTTTCCTAGAGAAAATAAATCAACAGAAGTTGGCATGAGGTGAAACTGCCCCCAGTCCTTCAGACTGATAAAGGCAAATGAGAATGGATGGATACACTTTGTATTTACCTTGCAGAAACAGGAAAAAAAGTTTTCAACAAATTGTAAAACTTTTTCTTTTCAAATACAGGCATACCTTCACAGTTAATTGCTATTTACAAGGATGTAGGTGCAGCAAGGGAAGGAAGCCCCCAGTCACTGTCACCCCTCTGGCTAGGACTGGAGCTGGATCCCCCCCCCCATAAGGGTACCATCCAAGCAGGCCAATTAGTGGCTATCAAAGTGAACTGTGTATGAGCTCAGCGCTACAGCTGCTACCAGTTAAGAATGGGGTCATCTTGACTATCAATCAACGTGGTGTAAGCGGAGCTTACATGGGTCAACACAAGCACTCTGCCTACCTGCAATTCCCAGCTGCTGGCAGAGGTAGTCACAGGTCTAAGTTGTAATCCACAAACCTCTGTACAGTGGTACCTTGGCTGTCAAACTTAATCCATTCCGAGAGTCCATTTGACTCCCGGAACGGTTCAAAAATCAAGGCGCAGCTTCTGATTGGCTGCAGGTGCTTCCTGCACTCAATCAGAAGCTACAGAAGCAGTGTCGGACATTCGGCTTCCAAAAAACATTCACAAACCGGAACACACACTTCCGGGTTGGTGGCGTTCGGGAGCCAAAACATCTGAGTACCAAGGTGTTTGACAACCAAGGTACGACTGTATATATCCATCTCCGACTCACATAGGTCACTTTTGGACAAAGCACCTATTCAACATCAACAACAATCTTCATTTGTCTTTAATAAAATTGTGCAGAAGTTGTATGACGACATAAAGTGTTTTGTTCCACTGTCGTTCCCTGTCACCTTTCTTTCTGCAAAAAGCCTGTGTTTTAAAAGTTGACTTGTTGCACAAGAAAGCTATGTAGTTGTTGCTATTTATCACCATGTATCCACTTTGCAGTGGGTTACAAAGGTGTGCTCTTACTAGGCAGAGGCAAATACCAGTGTCTACATGAATATGTGAGACATCTGGGCAAAAATGTGAGTCTGGAGGCACCCATAGAGTCATGAGACCTCTGTTGGTTAATCTCCCGCCTTAAGTGACCCTTCTCTCATACAAGCAGAGCTGTGTGGACAAATTGCCATGGGCAGGTGAGGAACTGGATCGATCCTGATGTTTTGAAAACAATTTTTAATTCATGCAATGTATAGTTTTTATGGAAAGCAGCTTAATCACCTGCATTAGTCACCAGAGAAATGAAAATAGAATAGATCGCACACCTTCACAAACAGAGCAGAAATTATTCCCTTCCTCCTTTCTGTCAATATAAATCTATCCCAGAGATGGCAAATGGTAGCAAACTGATTAAAACGTAATGCTCAACAACACGTTGCATCAGACATATTACCTTGAGAACTGCCCTCTCATCTTCACATGAAATCAATGTCAATCTGGGAAGGAAGTGTGCTTCAAGGTGGAAAAGAAGCATTAAGAAAGACAGTTCCTCTCTTACAGGGAGATATTTGGCCATTGTTAAGCAAAGAAGGTAGGAATCTATTATTGGTCTATAGATTAGCTAGCTTAGTTTAGAATGTCTCTGGAGCAAAGTTCAGTCATGCCTATCATATCCCAAATATTTTTTTTGTTACATATACAATTATTTGAGGTGTGAATTTGGACCTTTCTGTCACTCAGCCTTTGATCAATAACCCATTCAGTTCAATGCTGCCTGAGAGTCCACTGCTATTCATGAGATTGTACATTCAACCCATCCCCCTCCCTATGTGAGCTGGGATCAATACGTACACATTAAGTTATGTGATTTAATATGCCCTAAAACACATTTCAGTTAGCTCTTAATCACATGGCATTGGGATGGGTCTTTGTTTCTATGGTTCCTGTGGGGTTTATATTCCTTTCTTTCAGTTCTTGCCTGCCTCACCAACCACTACTCCTCACCACACCTGGCAGTGGATATCTAGCCTCCAGTAAAGGGGGTCACATGAAAGCTATGTTTAATGCGTCAAAATGTCCCTCCAATATACATGCTGTGTGTGTGTGTGTGTGCGCGCACACAGACACACAGACACACACACACACACACACACACACACACACGAGTTGTTCTCAGTGCTGGGCATTTTGTTAGTTATTGCTAAAGATGAACTGATTAGTTATGAAGTCAATTTTGCATCCGTCTTCACCAAAATGTTTACAGAACAGTACTACAATAGAAGGCTTGCATTGAAGGATAGTGTAGCTAATATTAAACACTGGATGGAGGTCACAAACCCATCTCACACATCACTGATAGCAACATTTCATAGTCCTAGGAGGCATTTCTGAACCAGAAAATGGGAGCAAATGTCTCCATATCTAGGTCACTGGAGTTACTCTATTCTATTTTTTTCAAAGCTTTGTCTGTCAACACACATTTACAATAGCTATGTCAACTAGTTTACATAAATGGCACCTGAAAGCATCTCCCCCTTCCTTTCTTGTAAACAGTGTACAAACCTTGTCTTATGTTTTGATGAACCAGGGGTGCTAAGCGGCTAATTGCTGCTATATATTTCATCGCATAAGTAGCTGCTGGTTATTGGATTTTCTCAAATGGGCAGTAGGCAGAAAAATAATAGAAGAGATATATGTCTGTTTTTATAAGAAGGAAGTTGAAAATCTCATCAGCGTAGTACTTAAGTCTCCACCTCTTCATAATAAAACATACACATGGTAAATTCTTTCTGCTGTTCTACAAAGCTTGGTTAAAAGGGGTATTCTCACTTTCCATCCCACCACTTTAAGCACGCTCCGTTAATAAAGTAATTGTGCATGTTTCATCACAAACGCCAGAGTTGTTTTCAGATTCTAGAACATCAGTCATATGAAGCAGACAGCTTCCCGAGTGGCCATTGAAAGATCAGGCAATTGCAAAGATATTAGGCATTCAGTGGACAAAAGAAGCATGGATGCTTACATTGCTAGGCAAGGAGTTCAGAGTGGAGTTTCTAACCATGCAGATGGGTCGTCATCGTAAGGATATTCTAAAATGAAAATTCAACAAAGGCTGGTGGATTTGCATTTCTCTGAAAAGGAATTTGCAAGATCAGCATTTCAGAAGACAGTTATCTTTACTTGGTAGAACAAACCAGTGGGTTGATGTGCCCTTTAGCACAGATCTGGTTTAGTCATTTCTTCCCGGTCTGAGGATGCTAAGGGTTGGAATAAAAGTCAAATAAAGGCAACATGTGTAGAACATGTTATGCCTAATCTAAGATGTCTGCAGTGCTTCTGAAACAACATGGTGGGAGACTCAGTGTATGATAACTACACTGAACTGAACTGATTGGCAGAATGCACAGACACACATTCAAATTACAGTAATAACTCAAATGTTAATTGCATACTGTTAACATTGATGGGAGGTGGTGTTAGAGAGATACAATTAACATGGATTAGTGGGAGTGTTGATTAATAAGATTTTGGATAATGAGGATTCTTTGCATGACAAGTGATATGCATAAATCTGTTTGTAGAAAGTTTATGTTCCTGTCCTGTATTAGTTTCTATGGTGAGGGGAGGAGAGACTTAGATCTGAAGGGTTCTTGCACTGTCATGGTCTGCTAAGTGCTTCCCATGGGGCCTCATCTGCCCTTATACATTTAATTACTTTTGCAAATCACTGTACAATTTCTAAGCTGACAGTACTAAAATTTGAGACAGAACATAAGCAGAGTTCAGGCCACAAAGATGTGAGGTCACACTTCTGAGGCCACATCTGAACCATCCATTTCAAGCAGTATTGCTGTTGTTGTTTAGTCGTGTCCGACTCCTCATGACCCCATGGACCAGAGCATGCCAGGCACTCCTGTCTTCCACTGCCTCCCGCAGTTTGGTCAAATTCATGTTAGTGGCTTCAAGAACACTGTCCAACCATCTCGTCCTCTATCGTCCCCTTCTCCTCGTGCCTTCCATCTTTCCCAACATCAGGGTCTTTTCCAGGGAGTCTTCTCTTCTCATGAGGTGGCCAAAGTATTGGAGCCTCAGCTTCAGGATCTGTCCTTCCAGTGAGCACTCAGGACTGATTTCCTTCAGAATGGATAGGTTTGCTCTTCTTGCAGTCCATGGGAGTCTCAAGAGTCTCCTCCAGCACCATAGTTCAAAAGCCTCAATTCTTTGGCGATCAACCTTCTTTATGCTCCAGCTCTCACTTCCATACACCACTACTGGGAAAACCATAGCTTTAACTATACAGACCTTTGCCAGCAAGGTGATGTCTCTGCTTTTTAAGATGCTGTCTAGGTTTGTCATCGCTTTTCTCCCAATAAGCAAGCATCTTTTAATTTTGTGACTGCTGTCACCATCTTCAGTGATCATGGAGCCCAAGAAAGTCAAATCTCTCACTGCCTCCATTTCTTCCCCTTCTATTTGCCAGGAGGTGATGGGACCAGTGGCTATGATCTTAGTTTTTTTGATGTTGAGCCTCAAGCAGTATTATACTACTTTAAATAGTCATGGCTTCCCCCAAACCATCATGGGACCTGTAGTTTGTTAAGGATGATAAGAGACAGAGTTACGGTTCCCAGAGTTCCCTGAGGAATAGGATAGATTGTGGTATAATTCTGCTTAGAATGTATGGTGTGGACAAGGCTAAGTCTGATTTGATTTTCAAAAGCATTGTGTAAGCAAGTGTTACTATTGGGGGGGGGACCCAAGAATTGATGTCTGCTCAGCACTTTAGGGAAGATGACTACCTATATTTAGGAGCTTGGAAGAGTAAATGAGGCATCCATACACAGTCTCCTTTCTCAGTGCTGTATAGTGCAGTGACACCAAAAAAGTACTATAATATACTGTCCAAGTGTCTGTACTCTGAGGACTTAGCAGAAGTTCAAGTTATCCTTGTCTATTTATATGACGCTATTTTAATTACATGTCAGTGGCTTGGAAATGGGTGGCTGACTGATTGTGCCCACAGGACCGTTTCACACATAATTTGGGGGACTTTCAGTTTGACGCCACTTACTCAAGGCAGTAAACATGACATTCCTGTAAAAAGGCAGTGTTACCGTTAACTTGGTGTCACAGTTATTAATCCCTGGTCAGCCATTTAATTTTTTGTGACAACCTGCCATAGGTTCTCTCTAGGTTTAAAGAGGTGAAAGGCCCAGTAGCGGAAAATAATAATTACGACTTCAGACACTGAAGGAGGGAAGTGGGTCTGCTGTATCATAGTGACACACAACAGGGAAATATAATGGATGCACATGCTGAGTTAAGGGAACAAAGGGCTCATAATGCGGCAACACACGAGTGCAATGAAAGGAGCCAACAACTTTTCATTGGCCCCTTAAATCACCATTGCTGGGTGATATGTTAGCAGAAATTTCCAAGTTTGTGTCACCAACTGTTCCATTTTTAAGCCAAGCTTGCCTTACCTCCCACACCCAACTAATCACTTGTTTAAGACTTCATTATTTAAGTCATCGGTATTGCTCAATTATTGGCAGTACAAGGAACAGACATAGCATAATGCTGTAATGCTAGCATAGTGCAGCAGATAAGGAGAAGAACTGGGAGATCTGTGGTTTAATCATAACAATGCTAATAATTTAATTGAACAAATGCTTTGCATACAGAAAAACGAAAGAGAAATTAACAGTCAGGCAGATGAACAATTAAAAAAAACAATAAACAACATCATAGACACCTAAATATGTCCCCTGCCTAAGGCAGCATAAGAACATCACCTACATGAAAAACAATTTATGATTATGTGTTGCAAGATTCAATAAGCAGCCAGTCACATGCCATCAGATGCCTGGGATTCCACACATGTGAGGGGGCAGAGCAACCAAAAAGGTCCACTCCCTTGTCACCATTTTCTAAATCCCTCTTTGAGTAGGTACATGAAGAAGCAACTCGAATGCTGATCTTTATAAACTGCTTTGCAAATCACATAATTAAGCATTTGGACTTGCTGATTCAGAATACTTTAATAAATTAAATATATATTCCATTATCTCTGGGCTGCTCCTTGCTTCCGTCCCACTACCAGTTGAGAAGCAAGTGTAGCATAGCAGTGCTTCCCTACTCACCCAGCCACTTCTGTCTCTAGAAACTTAAATGGGTATTTGCACATCACTAGGTATGACATATTGCAATTCATTTTTTCTAATTGAAAAGAATGAACATGGCCATACAAATATGTAATCACAGGGGTCTGAATTGAGCTGGTATATTTTTTACATGAAACTTTAGCCTTCCCAGCCTTCAGCCAAGTTTTTGTTTCAAAACGTTATGAGAATAAATGGGTTCGAGGTGATATGAAAAGTTAAGTTTTGTTGCCATCCCGTTTCAGGAAGCCTAAAATAGCTGAAGTGGCATGTGGATTTTTCGCTGATCCAAGTGTTTCAGGTAATCACATAAAACATGTAACTTTTCAATGCCCATCTGCCACAGTTAACTGTTCCAATGCCCATTCATCACAAATATAACTACCTTTACCAGATTTTAGATGGAGGGATGGATAGGACACTTCTAAACACCAATCAAATAGCTAATTACAAGTTATCGCTCGTAAACAGTTTGAGAACCCTCCTCTGTCTGTAGAGGAAAATTCACCAGATTTTTTGATTTATTTGTAAGCTCTTTTAAGTTGGTCACAGTCTTCAGAACAGACAGCTCAGTAAAGTACCTGGAATGTTACTCTCTCCCTGTTGAGGGGAAACTGCTAGCATTAATCATAATTTTCTTGCCATTGATCCAATGTGTTCTGTCTTTAAAACACAGCAAAGTAACTTAAATGCAGTGCTTTATGCATCCTTGGCTGATGGAGAGAGGTCTAGCAAAATCTCGTATTATCTTCATGAAGAGTAATCTCAGAAATGATTATTTACGTTCCTAATGCATTTACTAAATATCTAGCCAAACTTCAGCTGTCATTTGTTGGGTCAGATGCTGATGGAGCAGAACACTAGCAAGCAAGGCAGTCAGTCAGAATGGAATGATGTTCTAACAAAGGGTCGAAATTTAAATGTGTTGTTCTTTGACAATGTTTGCTGCTTAAGGGTTGTTGTTGTTGTTGTTGTTGTTGTTGTTGTTGTTGTTGCTGCTGCTGCTGCTGCTGCTGCTGCTGTTACATTCAATGGGACTTACTCCGAGGGAAGTGTATATAGGACTGCAACCTTAATTTCTGTATAGGATATGCACTTTTTAATTCATTTTTTCAAAGATTGCTTGATAACAAATTCCACATTGACCCCAAATAGTATGTGATCATCATTTCATTCTAAAGGCAATGCATATGGGAAAACCATGTCACAACAATCTGGCATTCATTAGTCACATCTTTACCATTTGCAAGGCTTAAAAATAGAAGAATAAAGTTGACATGTAAGTGGTGGCCACAATGTCTGAAACAATGAGTCATAAAAATACAAATAAGTACAGAAAGCAGTAGGTGCAAGTAAAGGTAAAAGGTAAAGGGGCCCCTGACCATCAGGTCCAGTCGTGTCCGACTCTGGGGTTGCGGCGCTCATCTTGCTCTATAGGCCGAGGGAGCCGGCGTTTGTCCGCAGACAGCTTCCGGGTCATGTGGCCAGCATGACTAAGCTGCTTCTGGCGAACCAGAGCAGGACACGGAAATGTCGTTTACCTTCCCGCCGGAGCGGTCCCTATTTATCTACTTGCACTTTGATGTGCTTTCAAACTGCTAGGTGGGCAGGAGCTGGGACCGAGCAACGGGAGCTCACCCCGTTGCAGGGATTCGAACCGCCAACCTTCTGATCAGCAAGCCCTAGACTCTGTGGTTTAACCCACAGCGCCACCTGATTCCACAATGTAGCACAATGTAATTTATCACCCATTCCTTGCCCTTAAATTTCTTGCAACACATATTCACTGTAAACCAAGGTGTTATAGGAACAAACAGGAGAAAACAGTTCATATAGTTGAAAGTTTCTTTGAGGTTTTCACCATGGCAGCTTCAACTGTGGAAGAGGTGAGCCATTTTTAAAGTAGGACAGTGGCTTGCCTTGTTATCAGTGGGAACTGCCTAAGTAGGAACATGAAATGAGCTTTCATCCACACATACAGTTCTTGGAACATGGGGAAAATCTATTTTTACCCATCAAATGCTGGCAATTATGTGTTACAAATGATAGTGGTTAGATCCAGGTTTCTTTTTGATATTAAACTATGCTGACCATCCATCTAAACCTACATGGACTTCATATTTTCAGCTTGTTTAGGAATTCCACTCATCCGTCTGTGTTATTATACCAACATTAACCACTGTAGGAGGCCTTTTGATGTATTATTATTGCGCTCAGAGAGTAGTAATATGATTTTTTTCTCCCTGTGTGAATCCTTTTAAAAAATGAGTTATTCCATTGCATCTTTTACTTATTGGTATAATTCACGTCTAATCTCCCCTTTCTTGTGAACATAACACACTCTTTCTGCCCGCTGTTCTTTTTATGATGAATCACTTATTTGTGTGTCAGCTTATAAATAGATCCACTGTCTTTATCAGTAAGCAGGATCCAGAATATATTAATTTCCATTAAGTAGTCTAATTAATACTGTAACATTTGAGGAATTTTCCCCCCCCCCATATATGAGGGAAAACACCTCTATTTTTCTGAACCAAATAATTGTGGTCTTACATCTAGTGCATTATTTTAACTATGTTGATGTGTGATGTGTGGAGGGGTGGTTAGATGAGAACAGGGGGGGGGGGGGGTTCTATTAATCATTTTTGAACCTGAACCTAGCCATTGGAAACTGGGTTTTCTGAGACCAGTAGTCCACAATTATCTATTAATGGATACTGCTGGGTCGAAAGAGGTGTTTAATTGCCTATTCCATTATCTGATTAAATGATGTTTAACATTTTTTGTGCCTTTAGCAAGAGACATTTCATTGTTGATGAAACTATTTCCTTAATGCTCATTTAAACACAGACAGCTTTCATTAATGTTTTTAAACAAAAGAAGTATGACAATTTGAGAGTGTCAATAAGCATTTTGATAGGGGTGATCCAGTAGACTCTGGGTACTTAGACTTTCCAAAAGCTTAGACTCTTGCATAAGCTTGGTAGTCATAGTGTAAGAGGACAGGTCTCCCTATGGATCAGTAACACTACAAATAACAGGAAGGAGACCATAGGAATAAATGGAGTGCTGTTATTCACAGATCAGTATTAGAACCTGTGCTTTTTAAGTTGTTCATAAATGACCTCTAGTTGGGGACGAGTAGTAAAGTGGCCAGATTTGCTAATGTTGCCAAATTGTTCAGGGTACTGTAGTAAGAAAAAAATATGGATTGTGAAGAGGTCCACAGTGAGCTCTCTAAACTGGGTGAATGGGCATTAAAATAGCAAGTGCAATTTGATGCAAGTATGTACAGAGTGATGTACATCAAGGAAAACATTCTAACATCACATATACACTAATCAGGTCTGAATTGGTGGAGACTGACAATGAAAGATGTTTTGGGGTTATGCTGGATAGCATAATGAAAAGGTCAACACAATGTGCAGCAGTTGTTAAAAAGGTGAATAGAGCAGAAACATTTGGGTATTTTTAGTTTAGAAGAAAATCAAGTCAGGGGAGCCATTATTATCTGAGTAATACTAGAACGCAAGGTCATGCAATGAAATTGAACATTTGAAGAATCTGGAGTGACAAAAGGAGACACATAGTTAAACGATGAAATTGGTCACAAGTCTGGATGATTTTAAAAGAGGATTAGAAATATTCAAGGGCTGTGTTTTACCTCCACCGCTGGAGGCCTCTTAAAACCAGTTGTTGGGAAGTGGGGAGGGCGCTGTTGCATTCATTTCCTGCTTGCAAGCTTCCCGTGGGTAACTGTTTTTGCCACTGTGAGAACAAGATATTGGACTGAATGGGCCTTTGGTCTGATCCAGCATGGGTTCTTATGTAATCATTTTAACAAGACAAATATCTCTGATGCAATAAAACACATGACTGAATTTCAAGATGCTACCAAATCAGAATCACAGTAATAACAAATGAATGAGTGAAGTACATGCAAGTTCACAATCACCTCATACATGGCAATACTTTTTGCAGAACATCCTAAATTTCTTCCCTTCCTTGCACTTCTGTGATTGCTTTCAGGCGTGGAAAAGAATGTTTTACATTGCAATTCTGTGATTATGGCATTTTGTCTCTGCTCTCAACTTCTGTCAGAGCAAATTGCTCACTTGGAGCTATCCATGGTCCTGTAACCCCTGGGCCAAATCAATCATCTATGAAGTAAATGACCCACTCATGTGGGCAGGGCCAATCTTATGATGAAAGTGACACCCCATAGGAAGGGGTGCTGCTGATTCCCTAGAAGAGCCAGCCCTACACAACCATATCCACCTACCAGTTTGGGTCATTGACAGCATAATATTAAACATGTCTTCTCAAAAACATCCTACTGCATTCCATGGGGTATAGAGTTATGATTTAAGGTGTTCTTCCAGATGCACACGATCCACTCATCGAAATGTGGTTCACAAAAAAGCTGGAAGAATGATTAAAGGATACTCAAGCAAATGTATGTAGATGTCACGAACTGGCAGGACTATGGGGAGGAGGAAGAGGAGGAGGATCCTGGCAAGGGGGGTAGCTGGGACCTGGGACACACTTGGGCAAGCTGGGGATGGAGAAGGAGAGCTTGGTGTAGGAAGTACTCATGGGGTGACAGAGGATGATGAAGGGATGGGGGTCAGTGCACAGGAACCAGAGCAGTAGGACTCATCACCAGAGCCAGAGAGGTCTCCACAAACATGACAGACTCTGAGGTGTAGGGAGCAGTGGGAGGGAAGCTCCATGAGGCAGAGGCTGGCAAAGGCCCACAGCCTAACCCCTTAACTGGCCAGGTGGGGATCACTAGCTCTGGGAGAAGGTGTGTGATTCCTCAGCTGGAGTAGGCTTGGAGCAGGTGATGGTCACCTGCCTCATCAAGCCCAGATACTCACTTTCTGTGGGGTAGGCGAGGGTTTCAGGACAATAGATGTGGGTTTTGTATTCATTTGCAATTTCTTTAAAAATTGTTACGATGATAGGTGGCCTGTTGTGGGCATAGCCATAGATTCCCATAACCTATACGTGAATACAACAAAAGAAAGCTAGCACAGTAGGATTTTCACCGATGTTTTTACTGATCCTCTCAAACTGCAATAGTTGACTCCAGCAAAAGTGAATTACTTTGCTACTTATGTTGGCTGCACTGCCAAGCGACCTAGTGGGAGCAAACTTTTCTTCTGAAACTTCTGCTCATTGAAAACACAGGTGCAAGTACATATTAGGAATCAAAATACCAGGCATGCAAAATCAATGGCTCTGCCACAAAATTTGCAAACTTGCCTCAGGTGAACACATTTTATTGCTTCTGAACCCAGCAGTTGCGTAACTTGATAAAGCTGACTCATGTGGTTCTACGGAAGGATATGTCTGTTTCAAAGTCCTGTCAAATGTCAATCTTTTCTTCTCTGGGGATGGCTCACTCTTAATTAAACTAACCAAGTTTATCTATACCACCGGAAGCTGCTGTCGGGTCATGAAGAAACACACAGATTTTCATGAGGGAAAAGCCTTGGAGACTGGATGTTGAATATCTGTTGTCTGAGAACTCTCCCCAGATCAAGACAATGAGAAAGTGGATCTATAATATTGCATGCAATGCAGGATATGTGGAAGCATCCTTTGTAGGACAAAGCAGTTAGTTGCCAAAGGCTTTGCCCTTATGTTAAAGAGTATTTTGAATTCTAGCAAGTGTTGTTTTAAAAAAGACTAGTGTTAGGTTCAAAACAGATTGCCAGATATGCTATCCTTTGTATATATATATATATATATATATATATATATATATATATATATATATAATTTTCAGTTTCTGAAAATACTTGTAGCAATTTCCATACACCTCGACCCCAAGAAGCATTCCATGCATATATAATACAAACGATACAGTTAAACATTAAGCATTTATTTGCTCTTATTGAACTGTTCTAAACTAAGTTTTTCAAAAGAACAGGTTTTCAAAGACATTAAGTAATAACTAAGTTTGTTTGGGTTTCAGTTTCATTAAGGTTTTCTTATTTATCCCATGCCTTGTTGCCTATCCAGGCAACCACTCTATCCAGTAACTAGTGAGTTGGCTGGGGTAGAAGAAGAAATAGATTCAGACATTAAAATACTGTTCAATGGAGACAGGTGGGGAAAAGATCTAATTGCTGACAGTGATAACGTTAAGGAGAGAGAAATGGGTTAGGTGGGAGGCTTGCTTTCCTTCCTTCTCAGGGCACAGGCTACATCCCATGCCAATCAATGTGGAAGATCCAAAATATCATCCAGTGGTCCTCCTTCTACATTGCTGTTCTGGTTTAGATGGCAGTGGTGTCAGGCAGTTGTAATGTCGCTCTGAGCAGCATGGGTCTATAAGCCATTTTAAGTTCCCAAAATGCTTTATTGGAAATTAAAATGACAACCACCCACCTGAGGGTTGTGCCTGGCCTGGAGGGCAGGCACAACTTTAGTTGCCCTCCCAGGCCTGGCCTAGAGTGCCTGGCCTGGGAGGGCAATTAAAGGGAGGCACATGTTTTAAAAATGTAAGAAAAAAGGAGCACGGATGGATATCCTGGAAAGTGTTTTATAGCAACAAACCCACCAGAGAGACCTGGTCACCTATTAAGGCAAGATGAACTGGGAGGATCCATAGGCAGATGATGTTGTCTGTTTGCAAATACCCAGTATGGCAGGGTTGTGCTAAAATGCTAATTGTGTTGTTTTATACAAATATGATTTATCTACATAGCTTAATCAGGATGCATTTTTTTTTTGCTAAGTACACACTGCCTTGCTGGCGGGCAGGGGGGTTTGATGTCAGTGATAAATGAAATACTGCTCATAGATTGGTGAGATATGCCCCCACCCCCCTGGTCTCGTTTGACCTTTGTTCTGCATGTTTTCTGGAAGCAAAAACTCTTATTTCCCCCCTCCTTGCTTAGCCATTCATATTAAGCAAGAGACAAATTATAAGAGAGGGTGAATATGATTTATCTCCGTATTTGTGATGCTTAATAGTTTTTGTAAATTGCAATTTGTATGGGATAATTTATATCAACATCAATTCACATCAATTTTGCTAAGGCCTGGATACTGTCATTTAGCAAATTAATAATCTGAAATTCCCAGACACCCATATTAATCATTGGCTTGTTATGAGGACAATGACTCTTACTATCATACATAGAGGATAAAGGAGATACTAATTACCTCAGTGCTGCGCAGTTACAAAGCAGTTATCTAGACGATGACAATAAGTGCAGGTCCTGTGGAACCTTGTGTTTGTTTTGTTGATAGCATTTAGAGAAAGAGCAGTCCTTATCAGAGTTTCCATAACCCTCACCCTGTTTGAAGAAATAACTGGTATGTTGGCAAAAAACTGCAGCATTGATAAATTATTTTCTCCACTGCTGAGACCTTTAAATATGACCTTTGGATCAGTTATTTCCACTTTGGGGACATGCTTGGATTAGTTGGTCCTAAACCATCTGGTGGACCCTGTACTAAGGGTGGCAAAAGATCAAGTGCAAAGTAAAGTAAATTAGGTGAGAATTAGAATGGGAAGGGTGCTCATTGTGTGTGTGGAAACCTTGCAATAGCTCTGGCCTAAAACCAGCAAGCAGCAGGAGTCAAGAGAACTTCGACGGTTGTATTTATATATGAGCAACAGAACAGCAACTCAACAGAGCAGCTAGGACTTGTTACACAGACAAGACTGAGACAGGTTTCCAAAGAGCTATGGAAGGAACCACATTCAGAGAGGAAAGAGGAGCCTCAATTATGGATCAGACAGGCCACACACATTACAAGAAAGAGTCTGGAGCAACTGACTTTGAGAAGGTAAAAAGTGGAAGCATAGAGGGTTCACCCTTGCTCCCCACTCCTTTTTACAATCAAAGCAAGACATCCTAACCCCACTTTTTATATACGAATGGGGCAGAGACATGAAATCTGCCCCTCATGTTTTGTTTGGTCCTTGATTCTATCTCACAGGAGAACAACAATTCCAGCTTTCCTACAGTGATGAGTTTCAAATTATGCTTCTCTTTCATGACTTATCATAACAAAAGGATCCATAATAGTGGGGGGGGGGAAATGCCCCCAAAGGTAATTGGGCCACAACTACTAGTCTTCTTTTACACATATAAGGAGAGTATTTAGTGTAATCTCAGTTCATGTAGCTTGTCAGAGTGTTACGAAAGGTCTGGTCTGTGCTTCAAGTTACCTGAATCTAGAACATGCCCTAGAAAGCTCCACAATTTCAACAGATTCTGGATATAATCTTCCCAAATCAAACTATGATAAGCATGATTGCAGCTCATTTGACAGGGCTTTCCTCTGTTCACTTGCAAAGTTTAAATTGGGCCCCATCTTTCCACTTTTCAAAACTTAAATCATAGGATTGTAGAGTTGGAAGGGACCCCAAGAGTCATCTAGCCCAACCTCCTGCAATGCAGGAATCTCAACTAAAGCATCCATGACAGATGGCCATCCAACCTCTGTTTAAAAACCTCCAATGAAGGAGAGTCCACAACCTCCCAGTCCATTCCACTGTCGAGTAGCTCTTACTGTCAAAGTTCTTCCTGATGTTGAGTCAGAAGCTCCTTTCTTTTAACTTGAATCATTGGTTTGGGTCCTACCCTTCAGAGAAGGAGAAAACAAGCTTGCTCCATCTTCCATGTGACAACCATTCAAATACAGTGGTAACTCTACTTACGAATGTTTCTACTTACGAATAGAGCTCCGTCCGCCATCTTGGATGCGGTTTAGATAGGATTTTTTCTACTTACGAATTTTTAGATAGGGTTGCTTCTACTTACGATTTTCTCCCCCCAATGCATTCCTATGGGATTCGACTCACAATTTTTTTCGACTTACAAATGTGCATTCGGAACGCATTAAATTCGTAAGTAGAGGTACCACTGTATTTGAATATGACTATCAGATCTCTTCTCAGTCTCCTTTTTCCCTAGGCTAAACATACGCGGCTTGGAAAGCTTACATGCTTCCTTAGCTGCTCCTAATGCCCGCTGATACTGTGCCTAAATCAAACTGTAGTTATGCATTTGAAGCTTGATAACTTTCAATGATATCCTTTTTAAAATATATTTTCATTTCCACTTTCATCATTCCTAATTTTCTCAAACATCATTCAATGTCTGCGAGTAGAGAATTGTTTGGATAGCACAGTTTAAGATTTTTGTACATGCTCCATGTAAAAACCTGTGGACTATAGGAAATAAAAATGTATAATAAGAGGGACGGGAAGTATTTGTGTCTATATGTAATGATTGTGTTCATTCTTTATCTTTTTCGATGATAGGTATGGTAGAAATGAGATTTGTATGCTTTTAGACATTACTTTTTTCTTTTGTATTTGGTGTATTTGTATTTTGTTGTATTCTTGTATTCTTTTGTATACTTGTGTTTTTTTATTCTTTGTGTTTTTAAGCAATAAAATCTGAAATTTTAAACAAAAAAAGAGATAACTTTCAATGATTTTTCTGTAAACCGAAGCAAACTGGGCTACGTGCAGATTTGGAACCGAGCAGCTATACAGTCATACATCGGTTTAAGTACGCTTCGGTCTGAGTACTTTCAGTTTAAGTACTCCACGGACCTGTCTGGAATGGATTAATCCACTTTCCATTACTTTCAATGGGAAAGTTTGCTTCAGGTTAAGTATGCTTCAGTTTAAGTACTCTGCGGACCTGTCTGGAACAGATTAATCCACTTTCCATTACTTTCAATGGGAGAGTTCGCTTCAGGTTAAGTACACTTCAGGTTAAGTACAGACTTCCGGAACCAACTGTGTACTTAAACCGAGGTACTACAGTACATAAAAGAGTATGTAGTTTATATCTGCCTCTGCGTAGCTGATGGCCATGTAAATAATGCTTAAGCCCACTGTCTGTTACATGCCATGCTTTTCTAGCTGTCACTCACCACTGTAAAATATGCCCCAAGAGACCTTTCTGCCACATGGGATACTTTTGTAATACTGAATGCTGAAAGTGTTTAATTTACGCACTAGGGTGCAGCATCTGAAACCTTCAATAGATGAACTTCCTCACATTTCAGTTGCCCCCTCTGCATCACATCGAAGGGCTCCTGCAGTCTGAGCTATGCTGAAGGTTCTGATTTGAATAAGGGCTATTACATTGTGCATGAATGAATTTCAAAATCATACAGAGTTCAGCTCTGTCAATCTACCTCCCTCTTCTCCCATCTTTGGCCAACATTACTCTGGTCCAATGAAGTAAATGTAAGAGCTTTTTAAATTTCTTCCAAGAGAAATTATTGTTGTTCTTATTCTTGACAGCATTTATGTGCGGACAATAACAATGTTCCCTGAGCTGTTTATAATTCCCGCCCCCAAATACAATAGTAATTGCAGAACAAACAAATTCAAGCATAATATTCAGCACAAACATTTCAGTGGCAGAGAATGAAACAACATACACAGCAACACTGAGAATTATACCTCAGATCTAAAATTCAGTATACTCGGAAGTTCAGAATGTTAAACTCTGGGAAAATAAAGAAAGCAATTCACCACAAATAAGGCAAAAGGCGAGACTCTCCGAGGATGGCTTTTCTATAAGCAGGTGCCACCCTCAAGAAGGCCATTTTCCCAGTTGCTATGTGTCATCTCTCAATTGGAGAAGATGGTCACATAGGGAAGATAGATACAGTGGATGGGAAATGAGATTCTTTGTTAACTTCTGTATATCTAATCCATCCATGGTGCTAAACCAGTGCAAGGGCATTTCTCAGCTACTTCACTCTTCTCAAAATTGACTAATTTGTTTCAGCTATATCTTGTCTGCGTTTTATGTGTGAAATTCTTTTGAGGGTGGGAGTAGTAAAGCAAGCTGCCATTTTGTTTTCTCCAGAAAACCCTGTGGAATTTCCAGGATTTTAGTTTGGCTGCCTTGACAAAAACTGGGAGACTTCCTTATGGGGATCAGGGCTTGAACACACTTTTACAGAAATATTCTTGTGGATTGTTCCCACACCAGCTCATTTTCTTCTAGAGGTGCAGTGTTAAAATGCCTTGCCATGGAAAAGGCAGTAGTTGATGTAAACCTGCTAAAATATATAATATATATAAAATCACTGAGTGTCATGCACACTTCTTCAGATAAACAAACAGAAGTCACACGAAAGCTCATACCAATGACAAACTTGGTTGGTCTTTAAGGTGCTACTGGAAGGAATTTTTCTATTGTATTTTTATTTTGTTTTGACGGCAGACCAACACGGGCTGTTGTTGTTGTTGTTTAGTCGTTTAGTCGTGTCCGACTCTTCGTGACCCCATGGACCATAGCACGCCAGGCACTCCGGTCTTGCACTGCCTCCCGCAGTTTGGTCAAACTCATGTTCGTAGCTTCGAGAACACTGTCCAACCATCTTGTCCTCTGTCGTCCCCTTCTCCTAGTGCCCTCAATCTTTCCCAACATCAGGGTCTTTTCCAAGGATTCTTCTCTTCTCATGAGGCTACCTACCTGTAACTTGTAAGTTTTTGGTTTCCCATGTTTTAGCATAGCTTCTTAATATAATAATGATGTATTATCCTGGAAAAATGAGCTAAAATGTTTCAATAATAATAATAATAATAATTTATTTATACCCCACCCATCTGGCTCGGTTTCCCCAGCCACTCTGGGCGGCTTCCAACAGAAAAATAAAATAAAATAATCTATTAAACATTAAAAGCCTCCCTTTATATTTAAATTCCCCTTTATATGAAGACTGTTCTCTGGTTCAACAACCTGGACAGCAAACTCCCACATCTATACACGAGATTCTCTACTCCAGGCATCCCCAAACTTCGGCCCTCCAGATGTTTTGGACTACAATTCCCATCATCCCTGACCACTGGTCCTGTTAGCTAGGGATCATGGGAGTTGTAGGCCAAAACATCTGAAGGGCCGCAGTTTGGGGGTGCCTGCTCAACTCTATTTCTGATATGAACCAACTCAATTCTACATGAATATGGACCATATTTGTACAAGATCGTCTCCTGCATGGGGGTAGGAACCGTAGCTGACACATTACAGTCAGATTGTTCTTTTTCTCGATTCAGATCAAAGCTAGTTTAGGGAAAAACAAACCAGCATGCCGCATTTCATAAGAAACTGCAGGATAGATATGGATTGCGGTTCACGCCATGTGTATAGCACTTTGTAAAGCAGCGGTAGGAGTACAGAGTAAATAGAAATGTGCATAGAGCCAGAGCACATGCTTTGCAATACAGAAAGACTATGGTCAAATCAGCATCATCATCTGGTAGGGCTGGGGAAGACCTTGGAGAGTCAGTGCAAAGTCCAGGCTGTAGACAGTATGAAACAATCTGGCCAATTATCTGACTCAGCGTATGCTCCTATGACCTTCATAATACAAAACAGAGGTGAGGAAATCTATAGCCTTAAAATGAAGATGATGAGCTGTGTGCACAACCTCGATATTTCCTCCACTAGCTGCACTGTGCATGATTCTTTATATCTGCCATCTAGTGTGGAGGAACCCATTTAGAGTTGTGCATATCTTGTACAGATCAGGTCTTGTTGACAAGCACACCTGAGACCTGGTGAAGGGGGGGGGGGAGGCAGTCACAGGCAGCTCTAATTTTCTTCTTTATCCTGACTGTATATCCAAACCTCCTGCTCTGCTCTAAATCCTTCTCTTGGAGCCACAGATTTATGGCCCATAAGCAAATGCTTGCTCGCTGTGTCCTATAGTTGATTCAAGTAAACAACACTAACACATTTCCTGCAGCCAAACGTACCCATAAAAATAAATAATAAATGGTGGAGTGGATTTTGAGAAAGGATTTATAAATCGTCAGTTGCGAAAATTTGTGTTGGGCACTGCGCAAGAGTTGTAGTCTATCATGTATCGCCACAATACGACACAATCCACCAACTAATTTTCTGGCACAAGGAATAGCAGCAGCACAAGAAAAGGTGAATTGTGCCTTTAACACTGAAGTCGGCCTTACAGAACATGAGGGTGACTACATTGGCTATGCTTCAGCTGACAAAATATATTTTGCATTTAATTTGAAACTCTGCTCCAGTAATATAAAAGGGCCCTTAATATTGCATTAGTGAGAAAGCAGTGAGCATCCAGTTCAATAAAATGGATTTTTGCCTGCTTTATAAATAAGAGAAAGTAGATAATGTGCCATTTACAACTTTTGTTATATGAATAGAAAATCTACTCTGGCAAGTATGTGGAATGAAATGGAAAACATCTAGGACTTTCCATTACTCTAAAAGATCTATTTGTACATTTCCACTACCAGTTTCTCATTTGATACTCAAGTATTCTAAAAATGCCTTTTTTATTTGTATAAAGATGATCAGGAAAGGTAGGCTCACAGAAATTGTATATAAGCATAATTCTAATTAAAATAAACCCTGGGGTTGCCAAGCAGCCTGATTCTGACTGCTTCAGGCTTGTTTTTAGCTGTCCTGGACAGTTGACAGGTAGGGAAGGACAGTTGAAAGAGGGAAAGAATTTGTTTCCCCTGCTTCAACCCCTTCCCTTTATGTCTTATTAGGATTTAACCTGAAATTAATTCTCTGTGTGCATTGTACATGCATATGTACAAGGCATTACAAAGTTATTTGAAAGTTTGCCTGTTCTGTGCCCTGATCCCGCACCTACAAGTCACCACAAAGAGAAATCCACCCAGCCTATTCAGCAATTTGCATGTAGTCTCTATTTCACTGTGAATGGTCAACAGCCTGGTATTGTAGTGGCAGGAAGGAGAAGGGGCAAACATTGTACTGGACTACTATGACCCCTTGGCTCATTTTGGTATAGTAGTAGTAGTAGTAGTAGTAGTAGTGAGTAACAGCAGGAGCTAGTCTCATACCAACCAGTTCTTAGACACACCTTGAATTGAGGTAATGGCTGGCAACAGGACACTTGTAATGGTAGGACTGGTTACTTCCTACCATAAGATTGCAAGAAGGTCCCAGCTGGATCAGACCAAAGCCCCACTTAATCCAGCATCCTGTTGTCAAGCAGTTACATATGCTAGCACTTAAGAAAAGTCCTGGTAACACTTTACTGAACAAATACACAACAAAAGCAGTGTATAATGTGAGGACAAAGCAACGAAGTTTTTTACATAGCAGAAAGACAAAAAACTAAGACATCGTTCACACCGTACATTTAACTCTGGGCGGCTTCCAACAAAAAGATTTAAAATACATTAAAACATTTAAAGCACTATGATAGCACTGTAAACAGTCAAGGCTTCCACAAAAGAATTTGGGGAGCTGTAATTTGTAGAGGGTGCTGACAGTTGTTAGGAGACCGCTTCTCCTCCCCCCCTTCGAGCTACAATTCCCAGAGTGTTTTAACAATCCATCTTTCTGTGGCGATCACACAGGGTCCCCGGACGTTTCATGGTCTATTGATCCCCGTGCCACCACTTTATTTCCCGCTAACACCAACCAGGCTCTCCCTGGTAAAATACTGAATCCAGTCAGGGTTATTTATTGCAGTTTACAAGCATGTGGTTTCATAAACGGTCTTCAGTCAATTATAAACACATGTGGCTATACCAGCCTATACCTTCCACCACCTCTATATTCTGAGTGCCAGGAACAATGTGAAGGTCTAGGTGTGAGGGAATTTATCAGACTTCCTCTTCTAAGATAGAAAAATTATTCAAGTGTGCAGTTAATATCTCATCAAGTTTTCATCACATTTGAGATTCAAGCTTGCATTTATTTAAGTGGAACCCCATCATGACAATTGACATTCACAGCTAACTATAATTTCAATAGGCCTTCAGATTAGTCCATACTTTTTTCAATGGCATTCTTGGCATGCATTTTAGGATGTTGCTTGTCTGTATGGTGCCATGTGAAAAGGGCACAAGATTGGGGGGAGTTTGTTTTTACTGAGAAAGCACAGAGGGGCAAACTCACTCATATCCTCATGTTGCAAAAATAAACAGACTGACCTTAAAAGGGCACTTTACTGATAAGGAATATATGTAGGCCAATGGAGAATTTCCCCACTCTTTTGCATGCTTAAAAGTGCCCAGTTTAAAGTAATTGCTATTTCTTACTGCATGATAACAAAAATCATTCTGCCCTCATTCTGCACACACACACACACACACACACACACACACACACACACACACACACACGGTATATAATATGCGCAAGTGCAGCCACTATTTGTTGCCCTGGATTCTTCTAGGATCAGATTATATTATAGTGGTAGATCATTCCTTCTTGGTACATAAGTACCTTTTTCTATATCAATGTATGCATATTTAATATAGATTTTAATAATTTAAACTTCATTTGCAAAGCTTTAAATATTAACATTGTGTTTTGCAATATACATAGTAATAGAACGATAGGCTTCCTAGCCCTGTTTGTGCCTCCATTTAAGCAACTGCAGTACATTAGGGATAGTTATTCAAAGGCACCAGGAAAAGCAGTGTGAAAACACGTAATTAAATGTGTTTGGGCTTTTTAATGATGGAAATGGCAGTGTTTAAGACTTCTTTGGGTTAGCGAATGAGTTCAGTAAGCTTTGCTCTTTTGCTGGTATCAGCGGAGAGTCTGAGACATCAAATCAAAATTCATCCTAATTTTCTTGGACATACAGGCAGGACTATGAATTAATGGGTTTCCAGGAACCAGATTCCCCTTCATGGATCAATGCCTTGTCGTGGCGAAGGGGCTTGAATAACTCAGAGAAGCTATGAGCTATGCCATGCAGGGCCACCCAAGATGGACAGGTCATAGTGGAGAGTTTTGACTAAACGTGATCCACCTGGAGAAGGAACTGGCAAGCCACTCCAGTATCCCTGCCAAGAAAACTCCATGGACAAAGACAACAGGCATATAAAAGTTATGACGCTGGAAGATGAGCCCCTCAGGTCGGAAGGCGTCCAACATGCTACTGAGGAAGAGCGGAGGACAAGTACAAGTAGATTCAGAGCTGATGAAGCGGCTGGGCCAAAGCCGAAAGGACGCTCAGTTGCGGATATGCCTGGAAGCGAAAGGAAAGTCCGATGCTGTAAAGAAAAATATTGCATAGGAACCTGGAATGTAAGAACCATGAGTGGAGGTAAGCTGGATGTGGTCAAAAATGAGATGACAAGAATAAATATCGACATCCTGGGCATCAGTGAACTAAAATGGAAGGGAATGGGCGAATTCAGTTCGGATGACTATCATATCTACTACTGTGGGCAAGAATCCTGTAGCAGAAATGGAGTGGCCCTCATAGTCAACAAAAGAGTGGCAAAAGCTGTAATGGGATGCAATCTCAAAAATGACAGAATGATCTCGATACGAATCCAAGGCAGACCTTTTAACATCACAGTAATCCAAGTTTATGCACCAACTACCGGTGCTGAAGAAAGTGAAATTGACCAATTCTATGAAGACCTACAACACCTTCTAGAAATGACACCAAAGAAGGATGTTCTTCTCATTACAGGGGACTGGAATGCTAAAGTAGGGAATCAAGAGATAAAAGGAACAACTGGCAAGTTTGGCCTTGGAGTTCAAAATGAAGCAGGGCAAAGGCTAATAGAGTTCTGTCAAGAGAACAAGCTGGTCATCACAAACACTCTATTCCAACAACACAAGAGACGACTCTACACATGGATATCACCAAATGGACAGCATCGAAATCAGATTGATTATATTCTCTGCAGCCAAAGATGGAGAAGCTCCATACAGTCAGCAAAAACAAGACCTGGAGCTGACTGTAACTCAGATCATCAGCTTCTTATAGCAAAATTCCAGCTTAAACTGAAGAAAGTAGGAAAAACCACTGGGCCAGTAAGATACAATCTGAATCAAATCCCTTATGAATACACAGTGGAAGTGAGGAACAGGTTTAAGGATTTAGATTTGGTGGACAGAGTGCCTGAAGAACTATGGATGGAGGCTCGTAACATTATACAGGAGGCAGCAATGAAAACCATCCCAAGGAAAAGGAAATGCAAGAAAGCAAAATGGCTGTCCAACGAGGCCTTACAAATAGCGGAGGAGAGGAGGCAAGCAAAATGCAAGGGAGATAGGGAAAGATACAGGAAACTGAATGCAGATTTCCAAAAAACAGCAAGGAGAGACAAGAGGGTCTTCTTAAATGAGCAATGCAAAGAAATAGAGGAAAACAATAGAATGGGGAAAACCAGAGATCTGTTCAAGAAAATTGGAGATATGAAAGGAACATTTCGTACAAAGATTACCATAATCAAGGACAAAAGTGGTAAGGACCTAACAGAAGCAGAAGACATCAAGAAGAGGTGGCAAGAATACACAGAGGAATTATACCAGAAAGATATGGAGGTCTCGTACACCTCAGGTAGTGTGGTTGCTGACCTTGAGCCAGACATCTTGGAGAGTGAAGTCAAATGGGCCTTAGAAAGCATTGCTAATAACAAGGCCAGTGGAAGTGATGATATTCCAGCTGAACTGTTTAAAATTTTAAAAGATGATGCCGTTAAGGTGCTACACCCAATATGCCAGCAAGTTTGGAAAACTCAGCAATGGCCAGAGGATTGGAGAAGATCAGTCTACATCCCAATTCCAAAGAAGGGCAGTGCCAAAGAATGCTGCAACTACCGCACAATTGCGCTCATTTCACACGCTAGCAAGGTTATGCTTAAAATTCTACAAGGCAGGCTTAGGCAGTATGTGGACCGAGAACTCCCAGAAGTGCAAGCTGGATTTCGAAAGGGCAGAGGAACCAGAGACCAAATAGCAAACATGCGCTGGATTATGGAGAAAGCTAGAGAGTTCCAGAAAAACGTCTACTTCTGCTTCATTGACTATGCAAAAGCCTTTGACTGTGTCGACCACAGCAAACTATGGCAAGTTCTTAAAGAAATGGGAGTGCCTGATCACCTCATTTGTCTCCTGAGAAATCTCTATGTGGGACAAGAAGCTACAGTTAGAACTGGATATGGAACAACTGATTGGTTCAAAATTGGGAAAGGAGTACGACAAGGTTGTATATTGTCTCCCTGCTTATTTAACTTATATGCAGAATTCATCATGCGAAAGGCTGGACTAGATGAATCCCAAGCCGGAATTAAGATTGCTGGAAGAAATATCAACAACCTCAGATATGCAGATGACACAACCTTGATGGCAGAAAGCGAGGAGGAATTAAAGAACCTTTTAATGAGGGTGAAAGAGGAGAGCGCAAAATATGGTCTGAAGCTCAACATCAAAAAAACCAAGATCATGGCCACTGGTCCCATCACCTCCTGGCAAATAGAAGGGGAAGAAATGGAGGCAGTGAGAGATTTTACTTTCTTGGGCTCCTTGATCACTGCAGATGGTGACAGCAGTCACGAAATTAAAAGACGCCTGCTTCTTGGGAGAAAAGCAATGACAAACCTAGACAGCATCTTAAAAAGCAGAGACATCACCTTGCCGACAAAGGTCCGTATAGTTAAAGCTATGGTTTTCCCAGTAGTGATGTATGGAAGTGAGAGTTGGACCATAAAGAAGGCTGATCGCCGAAGAATTGATGCTTTTGAATTATGGTGCTGGAGGAGACTCTTGAGAGTCCCATGGACTGCAAGAAGATCAAACCTATCCATTCTTAAGGAAATCAGCCCTGAGTGCTCCCTGGAAGGACAGATCGTGAAGCTGAGGCTCCAATACTTTGGCCACCTCATGAGAAGAGAAGAATCCTTGGAAAAGACCCTGATGTTGGGAAAGATTGAGGGCGCTAGGAGAAGGGGACGACAGAGGACAAGATGGTTGGACAGTGTTCTCGAAGCTATGAACATGAGTTTGACCAAACTGCGGGAGGCAGTGCAAGACAGGAGTTCCTGGCGTGCTATGGTCCATGGGGTCACGAAGAGTCGGACACGACTAAACGACTAAACAACAACAGGAACCAGATTAGTATTTTGTAGAGTACTTTTACTGCTACATGTTTTTAATTGACTAGCTTTGTTCTGTTAGTATTGTTGCACTGAGTTTGGTTAAATCACGTCAGATATTATTTTGTAGCAGAGGAGTGGCATAAAAGCACCTTAAATAAAAAAATTCTACTTTGCATTCTTGGTTTTTGTATTTTTCTTTGATCTTCTGGAAGGGAAAACATTGTCCCAAATGAATCAGTATGCACCTTGAACCATTTGTAACCAAGGGAATTTTCAGTCATTTATTTCAGCTTTTCAAGGAGAAATATGGGACATTTAGGAGGGACCATAGCTCAGTGGTCGAGTCCCTGTTTTATATGCAGAAGATCTCAGGTTCAATTCCTAGCATCTCTGGGTAGGGCTTGGAAAGATTCGTATCTGCAACCCTGGAAAGCCCGGTAGGGAACCTTAAGCCCGGGGATTAGATGAAGCCCTCTAAACCTCTCTCTCAGGTCCTTGGGCTCCATTTCTTACTAGACCTCCTCTTCACCTTTCTTGAATGCTTTTGCCTGTCTGAAATGTGTCCTTGAACCATGAGAATGTGTCTTGCTTCATTGGACAGAGGATGGAGAAGCATGTGTACAAATGTCTGACTACTGCATGGCTGGAATGTAGCCCACTGTACAACGGAAAGAGTCACATCTATTGTTCCATCTGCTTTTGCCTCTAGCCATACATATTTGTTGCCTCTGGCTCTGTGCACCATTGTCACGCAGGCCCTGGAAAGTTGTTCATGAGGAAATGTGATCCTTGGGCTTCAGGAAGTTCTTCAACAGAGGTGTCAGCAATAATGAACTAGCAGGACCAATAGCTAGACAGGGCAAACTCACAATACATTGAAAGCACCGTAATACAATTGAAACAATCATGGCTTTCCACCCACAGAGCTATAATTCCCATAGTTTCCTATGATGAGAGATTGATAGTTGAACCACTCTGGGAGTAGCAACTCTCAGCACTCAGAATTCTTTGGGGGAAGCTATGGCTGCTTAAAGTGATATCATAGCACTAGAAATGTATGGTGTGAATGTGGCCTCAGTATAAGGCAACTTCCTCATCATATGGAATACATATGATTCTGTTGCACATTGCAAAAGTAACAGAAAGCTGTTTACATTGCCTTTGTACCAAAGTAAACTTAATATATATGCTGGCTGCGTTGCTTTGGTATCATTCTGCACTCCCTGTCCATTGCTAGACTAAAAGTGTATTCAGACGTGGAGTGTATTGCATTAGTTTTTCTGGCTATAATGCTAGCACTTCTATCCTGGCGCCGATGTTCCTTTCACCCTGCATTACCTGTTGCATTATGGACCTGTGGCTTCTTGACTGATAAACCACCATGCTGTGCTAAATTTTAAATGGTTGGAAATAAATATATGCCAGAATACGAACCCCTAATTTCATCACATAAGCAGTGTTGGCATGATCACGAGAACTCCTGTGAGTTTTCCAAGTTAGGTTAATGTGTGCTAGATTTCAAGAAGTGGCTTTTACGTTGGTGAAAGATCACATCAAATGCGAAAATTATCAGGTAAAGAAGCATCAGGAAAATGGAATAAAGTGCTATATCAATGCAGCCTACAAAATGGTTCTTTAATGGTGTAACAAAAGGGCACAAAGGCCCTATGTCTACTATGTTTTCACTAATTGCTTTTCATTCTGTCTGCCTTGGCATCTCCACTTTTCCAGCTGTCTGTCTCCATCATAGCTAATTTGCCATTTCTTTGCTTGCGCACTATTCCAGGATTGGCTGGATACCCTTACACATTCAACTCACAGCCGTGCTGTCTATTTGTTAGAAAAACAAGAAGTATATGCAGTGACACTTTGTGTCTTCGAAGAACATTGTGGACAAAGTGATACAATGCCAGTGCCTGCCATGTTATTAATGCCATTCTAATTAGGCCAATCAGTTTTAATTAGCATCCTGTCATGTAACAATCTAATAAAATACTTTGCCTAGGGAAATTGATTCTGCTCTGATGCTAATTATTGTCCTAGACTCCCTCCTTATAAATGGGAATTGATTGCTTTTCTCCAACCCATCTTTGTTTCTTTGCAAGACGTCTCCCATAAGTCCCCTCTTTCTTTTCTTCTCTACTTTGTCCCTGTGCCTCTCTCAATTAATTCTTCCTGCAGCTCAGTCTCTGGTGTAACCTGAAAAGAACAGGGCTTTATCGCTTGTCAGAGAGAGCCTTCCTCAGTTAAATTTTTCCTCTCAGGAATTTACCAGATCAGAGGCCCATAATCCTAAAGACTGTCTCAGAACTAAAGCTGACAGGGTTAGGCCCAGGTCAGCCTACTCGTAAATCAAAGGCTGAAATGGAACGGAGGCTGTGGCTAGAATCCCAGATTTATAGAGACAGTAACATTAACATTACAAAAGAAGAGTTTTATTGGCCTTCACATGGGATTTGTTTATTGCTAATATCTGCCAAAGTGACACTATACGGTTGTATAAATGCAGCAGAGATAAATATTCTTTGTTAAGGCTAATTGATACATTTTTAGCTTGGAGATGCATAAAATTAAAGAGGCAAAAATAGATGTCCCCATTTACCCCACAATTTTCTCAGTCCTGCCATAGGTAAATTTATGGGCTGGGAAAATCCCAGGTAGGGAAGCCATCCACCATATTTGGTGCAGTTTGCCTCCTTGTGGGATGGTTTGTTCTTATGTCTCCATGCAATGCTAAGAAGATGCTGGGAATGCATGCTTCCCTGACACAGAGAGCAGCATTAAAATGAGGCTTGAGAGAATATGTGTGAGACAAGGCCTTCATTGTTGATCAGACACACAACAGCACAGGTCTTGAAAGAACTGCAAAGGAAAATGTATTGTTTTTCCATTCAGATTCATTTAAAGGTACCATTCATTTCATGTTCCATTTCTTTGAACAGTATTCCATAGAATTGTAGAATTGGAAGGGACTCATTTCTATTTATTATTTACTCATTTCTGCCACTGTCCCAAATCATTTTCTTTTCATTTTTCTATTGGATGGCCAGACAGTCTTCTGTTGTCTGTAACTTTGATGTTTTCTCTCCAAATTGTATTAAATTTGCACATATTCTACTAATCCACCCCATGTCATCAGAACTAATGCTTTGTTCTCTATCTTTGCCTTACCGGTTCTTAATGTAAATATATCCTAGTATAATATTGTATATAAGATCTGAGAAAAAGCAGTGAGATTTCTCTAATTATTTAGGGTTGCCATACCTGCTGAATTTCCTGGACATACGTGGAATAATGCAGTCGGAAGCAGTATCCGGGGAGGAAAAAACTGTGTGGGAAAATCTAGACGTATGTCAACTTATGTTGGCAATGCTGTTTTTTGCCAATTTCCCTAAATTTTTGTGTTGGCTTTTTTGTTTTTTTGGCGATTTTGTCCAAAAAAGCTCAACAACTTTTGTGTCTGGATATTCACTTTCTAAAATACAGCAACCCTACTCTAATTTCTTAAGTCTTAATCACATCTACCTATTTCTACACACCATGGTCATGATCCTGTTTTTCTAGAAAAGAGAAATATGATCACACATTTATCCCATTTGGTTTGACCCTTGGAAGTTACCACTCCAGTTTATTGATGTCTCCTGGAAATAAGTGAATCTTGTTCAATTACTCAATAATTGTTTTCAAGCATTAAAACACTGACTGCTTCAGCTCTTTCTATAAAGTAGAATTACTCTACCTGAACTTCCTCTGTGCTCTGGCTTTTCACATTCAGGCACCTCCCCACAAAGAGCTACAGGTCACACTGGGCTACCTCCACAAGTGTGGCCAGGCATCCACCCACAGAGGGTCACATATATGGAAAAAGAAAAAGAAAAAAGACCAAATAAATCAATCCTCAAATAAAAGAGTTGGGGTAATTGACAATAATGTTTGTAGCTAATACTAGGACCAAAATTGCCCTCCAAGTTTCCCAACAATATTGTTGCTGCAAAAACAAGGGTGCAATATGCTATTGATTTATTAGCAGGTAAAGAATTCCCCACAATTCTATGAGGGGTGAGGACTGCTCTGACAAAGTCACCAAGGGTTTTTTGTTTGTTTGTCATAGCTCACAATGGTGCAAGCCTCTCTCTGGGGCTTTCTACTCACCATTCTGGAATGGCTTGTAGGTGATGTCATGTCCGTTGGCCAAAAAAAGTGCTGGGTGAAATATGCAGCACAGTCTTACTCGTATTGAGCAATCTTTCAATCAAAGAAAATCTTCTTTACAGAATATTCATTCTTAATTGAAATGTAATTAGCCAATTCTGGTCCCAGTATGATACACATACTTCAAGGTAACCTCTGTAGAGAACACAACTCTAATTCAGGATCCATGTACTAGAGTGCTGCTTTTGCCTAAATTCTGTTTGGATGTCTTGCTTCGGTAGAATTGAGGCTTTCCCCCCTTCCTGTGACTGTATTTTTAATCCATAAAGATTAAAAGAAGTGAACAAAATGCTTGTCATCTGAAAGGTTTCTTCCACACTGGGCAGTTAATTCTGTCTCTTCCTATTATCTGATGCTGCGGATTCATTGACAACAAAGATTTGTCTTTAGAAGTGCTGACAAGAACATGTTGTGACGTGTAGTGCAACCACAGAGTTGAATGTAAATCCAAAGGGTGGTTGGGGGAGGGGGGACTAGTCAGCTAGCAAAGATAAAAGCAAGCGGGGAAAGAAGGAAGGGAAATAGATTCTCCAATTATCCTGGGTTTCTAGAGTAGGGTACCCTCAACTGTGTGACTGTTGGCTTGATTGATTATTTTAAAAATTGCCTTAATCTAAAGGCATGATATAAATGCTTTCAAATAATTAATGAAACCAATGGTCGGTCTGAACCAGGCTTGCTCAATCTTGGCCCTCCAGATGTTTTGAGACTACAATTCCTGGTCTGAACTAACAGTCTGATTAAAATTGGGAAAGGGGTGTAGGTAGCATGAAGGAGCGGGTTGCTGTAGGCCAGGCACCCCCAAACTTCAGCCGTCCAGATGTTTTGGACTACAATTCCCATCTTCCCCGACCACTGGTCCTGTTAGCTAGGGATCATGGGAGTTGTAGGCCAAAACATCAGGAGGGCCGCAGTTTGGGGATGCCTGCTGTAGGCGGTGAGAGGATTGAAGTCTGTCCTCTTACCTCTCTCCTGTTCACCTCCTTGCTAGCCTCTTGGTTCCTGGAATCATTAGGGATGAGTGGATCTTCCAAGGCTCTCCTCGGACTGTTTCCAGGTTTCTCTGTGGTCCCTTTCTCACCACAAATAATAATAATAATAATAATAATAATAATAATAATAATAATAATAATAAAGGAAAATCTGAGGGATTTAGCGCCAATATGAGTGGTTTCAAAGCTTCCCTTCATCTCCTGTCTCCATCATCCCACCCTGCCTGCATCAGCATGCCACCTTCAAAGCCATACCTACCACCCTCCATCCTTCTTGTGGGAAATGCCAAACATTCATCAAATGTTTGGAAAACAAGGAAACAGAGAATGTGCATGTCAACAACAACAACAACAAAATCAGTGGCTAATGCTCCATGTTTCTTTCCTGCTGGGAGTACTGACTTTCTTCGGTGTATTTCCACAGGATGTTTCCTCACTCTCAGATACTCTCAAAACCTAATTAGGAACTTTCTGACACAACTCAAGAATAAAAAGAAAATCTATTCATGTTAAGGTGATGATGCATAACTGGATGTTCTCTCGAATATTCTTTAAGATAACATTTTGAGGTTTCTCAATAGATAAATACAACTGTATACAATGAACGTATGCAATGTAGACAATGAACACTTGCTTCTTTCAAAACCCAGGTACCATTCATAAAAGAAGTAAAAATAAAAATACAGCCTTGGCCAGAAAGGCCCAGGGATTCTTTCAAACATAACCTGGTGTTTGGAACCAAATTGCAATGCCCAAGTTAACAAATCATATCATATTTGCTAAGAGGCCTATATAATCAAATGAGTTTTGAAATGATTTAGAATAGAGATGCACAGATATTATGAGATCCATCATATTGTAATTATTGTTAGAATATTAGTCTGTAAATGATAATTGCAATGCTTTTTGTATTTTTCTTTTTTCTTGAATTATAATTAAGTATTGTTTTATTAAATGTAATGTATCTGTTGAAATTATTTACTTAAAAATATTAATTAAAAGAAATAGCATTAATAATGAGTTCATGATGCAGTGAAATGGAGATTTTATTGATCCTTAGGAATGTTTTCAGAAAACAGGTCAGAAGAAGTTAAAAGTCCAAGTTGATGGTTAAGCAATACTGATGTCCTGACAGGGATATACAGTGACTCCCTGAATATAGATATTAGCTTCAGGATAATACAAAACTGTTAGCCAGCTTCAAAATAACCCAGGAGTATTATGAGCATGAAGTGAAGCTCTCCTTATTTCCAGATTAACTGCTTGATAGTGTTTGGTACATAACCTCTCCAGCACCTATCTAATCTTTCTATCTAATAGATACAGCAAGAATTCTACTTCCAGCCAGCAAAAATGTCATATCTCCAGGAAGCAGTGTCATTAATATTGTATTCCAAACTGAGATACTGTAGTGGTAAATGATGGCTTTATCACAACGTGGTTTTCTACTGCAGAATATAACCTTTGAAACTTTGGGGCAACACCTAAACACTTGAAGAGTGGTTAGAAGGGTCTTAAGCCCTCTTCAGCTGTTCAGTCTGACCATGTAAGTCTAGATAGTGGAGAAATTAAATTCAGTTTGCATTTAAAGGCGAACCTACATAACTTGCACTTCCTAAAACATAGCCACCCACTGAAATTCAGACCTCTCTGAATTTTGCAGTGCAGTTCTCCGGACAAGTAATGTGTGTTTTAAAAATACATATAATAGAGTAAAGTGTGCATATAATTGCCTTTTATTAGGAGAATTTGCTTTGCAAACTGTGTATATTAGGAGAAAAGCACACTAAATTTCTGATTAATTTTCATGAGGACTTCTTTTAAACCACTGAGCCCAGGGCTTGCTGATCAGAAGGTCGGCGGTTCGAATCCCTGTGACGGGGTGAGCTCCCGTTGCTTGGTCCCAGCTCCTGCCAACCTAGCAGTTCGAAAGCACGTCAAAATGCAAGTAGATAAATAGGTACCGCTACAGTGGGAAGGTCAACGGCGTTTCCGTGTGCTGCTCTGGTTTGCCAGAAGCGGCTTTGTCATGCTGACCACATGACCTGGAAGCTATACGCCGGCTCCCTCGGCCAATAATGCGAGATGAGCGCGCAACCCCAGAGTCGGTCACGACTGGACCGAATGGTCAGGGGTCCCTTTACCTTTACCTACCCTGTTTCTCATATTTTAAGACATACCCATAAAATAAGCCATAGCAGGATTTTTAAGCATTCAAGGAATATAAGCCATACCCCGAAAATAAGACATAGTGATAGGCGCAGCAGCAATGCTGGCCGCGGCAGGAGGAGGAGGAAAAAAATAAGACATCCCTTGAAAATAAGCCATAGTGTGTTTTTTTGAGGAAAAAATAAATATAAGACATGTCTTATAATATGAGAAACACGGTAGGGGAATTTGCTTTGCAAACTGTGTATATTAGGAGAAAAGCACACTAAAATTCTGATTAATTTTCATGAGGACTTCTTTTTTTTTAATCCAAACGAATGTGGAAATGTAGAAAGCTGAATTTAAGATGGGGGAAAGGAAGTGAGAGAAACAAAAATTGGCAGATTTGCCCATCCCTACACACAAGACCAAAAAGTGGAGAATGGGCAGAAAGGTATGCCACACAAGACACCCAAGCCCTCCACACAGACCAGTTCCATTTAGGATCTTCTCACACTGAGTGGGGAGATCTGAAGAGGGCTTCTAAATGTTGGATCACTTAGATGTTTCTTCACTGTTGGGAACCCTGATAACTCCTTCCCTCTGGATGATGTCAAATAGGACTAAGGCCAACCCTACCCTTTCCCCTGCAATTCGAGGGCATCATCTGTACTGCAAACCTTTGAGAACATTGAACTTCTATTGAATCTGTAATGGAATTCTGACTTGGAACAAGGCTTAGTTTTGGAGACGTAAGGACCTACATGCAGATCCAAATTCAACAGCTCAGTAAAATCGCTCATATTACTGCATAAATTACATTGCACATCTCTCCATAGTGGAAAGTGGTTTGTATTGATTAAATGTGAATGGATAATGATTTGGAAGCAGTGAGAAGATTACCTTCTGTTGCCAGTATGAACAGAACAGACCAGACCATAAGCCGTGCTTAGCAGATACTGATGCGTTGGGCTATAATAGTAGGATGCTGATGAGCCAAAACGATTGAATGGACTTGACACTAATTGGGCCCTCTGCACGACAATGGCGACATGTGAGAAAATACATGACAACATTCCTGACACCTCAGGAATTTTGTTAACTTCTAAAAAAGAATGGAGATCTTTGCACAGATGGTGTGCATATCAATGCTCTTTCTTGGCTCCCAACAGGATCATCCACTTTCTGTTGGAGGTGGGTTCAGAATCAAGCTGAAATCAAGAGCTGTTTCATATTAACTAACCTTACTTACTGTTTTAGGAAAATGCCATACTTCTCTGATTCCATATTGATGTGATATAAATTTATTATAAATGTAAGGGTAAATATAGGTTATAAGAACAAAGTTGTACATGCCTGAATTGAGTATAAGACTGAAGAGTTCTTACCTAACTTAAAGCCAATACAAATAGCATTGGAAAATGCTTCATGACGTTTACCATCTCTCAAACACATGAACTTCTGCAAGTCTTCAAATTTGACAAAGCTATATCTATTGATACAGGAGTATTTATGCTATTTAATATCCCAGTTATGCTGAGAATGTTAGGTTCAACTCTCATTAAATGAAAGCAGCTCTGCCACATGAAATAAGCTACACATAATCAGATTCAGCCACTTTGGCACACAGATATGGGGTTAATACCTCCAGAGAGCTTCCTATGAGCAGAGCTGCCTCATTTGTTGTAGTATCAAACACTATTCAGAGTCTTTGTGTGCACAGGGCAGGCATCCCCAAACTTCGGCCCTCCAGATGTTTTGGACTACAATTCCCATCTTCCCCGACCACTGGTCCTGTTAGCTAGGGATCATGGGAGTTGTAGGCCACAACATCTGTAGGACCACAGTTTGGGGATGCCTGGCATAGAGCATTCCTCAGGTTGAAGTGAATGAGGTCAGCCTGGACTTTACAGAGTGAAGTGTATTCCACAAAGCTTTAAATTATTGCAGGCTTCATATTTTTTTAGTATTGTTTCAGTTATATTATACCTTATACAAATATACAGCTCAAGTATTATCCGAATGCAGAATGGATGATGAATTCTGAAATTAACTAATTAAATCTCTTCCCAGACATTTTTTTCAGTCATGTAGTCACATTTTACTTTGATCTTTAGGGTGCTTCTTGTGATAAGTTTTATACTACCTGGACACACAATATGTACTTGAAAAATCAAGGAATCTGACATCAAATGGCTTCAGAGGCTCATGATGCTAACGTCAGAGAATAGACATGCTTTATGGACCCCTGAATTCTTTCCTGGCTGAGATTAATATGGAATCTGGAGAAGAATCCCTCATTTTTCTTCTGCCACCCCAGCCCCTCTGATTTCCAAGACACCCAACATCTGGATGTCTAACACCCTACCTCCTCTCCTTAAAGACTTATTGGCTGTCACCAGTAGTAACATATAATCATAAGAAAATCTGTTTCTTTCATTCTCCCCCTCTAGTGTCATGGTGTGCTCAATGAAAGGCCCCTGGGAGAAGAAAACCCATGTCCCATTGCTACTTCTGCAGTCAGCAACTATGGCAAGACTTTGACTCAGAAAACAAGCACTTTTTTCTTTTTTTGATAAAAATGCATCTCATTTCTGAACCAATCTAATGTAGCTTTAAAATGAAATGAGCAGTGACAATGAAAAGATCAGACCTCTGGCTGCATGTGTTTTGAAAGAACCAAGCAGTGATTTATACACTTGTGCCCCATTCATAATAAATATGAGGTGTATATTGTTTGCGCATCTGTACTTGGGTACAAAATGTTTTGTGGGAAGATGCCCTGCTGTTTTGTCTTTAATTGCATTATTTTATGCTGAGCACCATGCCCTGAAATCTAATATGATGAAGGGCAGAGAGTAGCTTTTAAAAATAGAATACAGAATACATGAACAATTCTATGTACGTACGTGCCTGCACTTTTCACAGAAACCTGATGTACAAAAATTAAGCTTTCCCAAATGCTTAATCTTCTTGGAAGGTTTCCTTATCTCTTTGTCTCTATGTCAAGAAAAGTTTTACCTCTGTAATTTCTGTGTGTTGAGCTGCAGTTAATGATAGAATAAGGCGTCCCATAGTTTAAATGTAGGAGGAGATACTGAACCAGCATGAGATGGAAAGACTAGCATAGATCAGTGGAAGAGGCTGTGTTTTGCATGCAGCAGGTCTCGGGGTCAATCCTATTTTCCACTGAAAGGATTCTGTTGGGTTGGCTTTAGCCATCTGTTACCCTCCAGATATTTTGGACCAGGGCCGTCTTAAGCATATCTGGTGCCCTGGCACCGTGGTGCGAAGATCCCCCTCCCCGTTTCCCAGCGTGGCTGTCTGGCAGGCGCAGCGCGGCTACTGCAGGTGCAGCAGTGCGGCGCCCCCCTGGCGGCCCAGCACCCTTGCACCCTGCACCACCCAGCCTTGCCGTAGGGCCGGCCCTGTTTTGGACAGCAATTTCCATCTGCCCCAAAGCTCTGCCTTAGGAAAAGAAGCGGCTCCCTCTTGGAGAATCACAACCAGCAGAACAGACAAAATAGGTCAATTTTGTATATGCAGGGAAAGTGCATTGAGTTGTTTAACTCAGAGCAGCTCTGTTGAAATCAGTGGATCTAGCTTAGTCCTGGTAATTAAATTCAATGGATCTACTGTGAATAAAACGTAATTGACCCTCATGGTTCCTTCCAACTCTACAACTCTGACTGCCACTCACTGAGATCATAAACGATTCATTTTTTAAATTTTTTAAATTAAATTTCTATACCACCCTTCATCCAAGAATCACAGGGTATTTCACAACACTAAAATACATAACATAGTAACAAACAAAAACAATACTGCCCTACAGTTTGCAATGGTAAAACTCTGTGTTTTAGTTCACCAGTTGCTGAAAAACAGTGCCTATAGAAGTGACTCTATGGAAATAAGCAGTTCAAACCTATACATTGGTACCAAGAAGTAAGTTCTGTTCTGCCTACCCAACAGAATCCATGCTGCATTTTGTCCTAGGAATGTGGCCGTACTGCAGTGAGCAGCCAAGCTGATGCTTGAAGTAGCAGCAAAGCTTTTGTGTTTAGGAAAAGAAAGGAAATAGATGGAAAGCCCTCAGCCACCTCATATGTAATTGTAAGTTTAATGGTAAAAAAAAAAGCCCACTCCCAAAAGTCTCTCTCTCACACTCGCACACACACAAATGCAAACACATACACATAAAAAAATTCATAGTTTATTTTATTGCACTGGAAAAATATTTGTGCCTAGTTCATGGATCTTCTGAAGCACATCCATGAACCCTCTAACACAGAACTTGAGGAGGAAACTGAAAGAGCAATTTCCCCTTTCAGCTCTATGTCAGATTAATTCTACCGGATCTGATTTTTGCCCAGTTTCCTTGTAAAATAATTCAAAGTTCCATCTTGATCTCTGAGCTCCTACATTAGAAGTACAGAAAAAGTTGTCTGGACTTTTTTAGTTGGATGCCTTTTTGATTTGCATCCTTCTTAGTTCTAAACCTTTGTACAGATGTGCTCTAAAAAACCAACACCCCACAGTTCCACTCATTTTCATCACCACCACTTGCTTCTCTTACTTTCAGTCAAAATGTCATTTTTGGACTTACTCGTTTATTTTATTTTATTTCCATACAGTTCAATCCTTTACTTAATTCAGCCCAGGCCCTTGTTTAATCAGGTACACTAATCCGGTGAGATTTTTCTTTCTGTGTCTAGATAACCTGCCTCACATTGCAATCAAAACTTCACTGCTTTCGGCATATAGGCTACTTTACAAGCAGCTATAATCGGATAAATGCTTTAATCTGTTAGTCAAAAATTCGGATGTTGCCTTACCCAATTTAGATGGGAAATGGAAGTCTATAGTTGAGTTAATGGAATACATGTCTAAGTTTATAGTTTGCTTTAGGGAAGAAATAATAGTACATTTTCATGCTGGGTTCTTCCTCTACCCAAGAAGCCTGCAGATATATTAAAATGTTAATGGTGTGGGATGGAACACTGGGGCAGACAAGTCACAACAGTTCCTAGAGTGTCCACTAACAGGAACTCACCTGGAGGGACACCTGACTACAGGTCAGTTCCTGTTCCCTCAGACATGCAAATGAGTTGGATTAGACAAAAGCCCTAGCCTGCAATCACTCTCTCTCTTAGCTACTTCCTCCTTAATTGGGGACACATCTCCAGAGAATCTCCAGTTAGCATGGTTCTCACTCTAGGCCTGCAGCCAAGAGTGAGACCAAATGGAGTCTTACTTTACTAAGTAGTCTCTAGATATATATATACTTGTAACTTTTCCAAGCAAGCCTGCCTTTCTGAGATTATGCTGTAACTCAGGATGAAACTGTAAGTAAACTCTATCTTATTTTATAAACACTGTGTTGTGTATTTCTTTTAAGAGGGACAAAGGGGACCTTTGCCAGGAAGTGTAATATTGAACTATAAAGTGTAATATTGTTATAGAGATTCTAGCGAATCTAACACACATGCTTTGCTGCGCACAAAAGGGGAATGTCACTCTGCTAATATTGGAAGCTTGCTAACACAAGCTTGGATAGGATCTATCTAATAATATATCCTAATCCACATCCCTAACATTCCCATAAAGGGTTATTACGGCCCAGGACTGCGTATTTTTGTGTATTTTTGAAGGATTGCTTTGGATTGTGATTTTGAACTGAGTAGGATTTTTTCAGTTAGAACTTCCTGGTAAGCACATGTTCTATTGTTCTCCAGTGTGCCTAGGGGATTAGCTACCCCTCCCCTCCCTCAGAGTTTACAGCACTGAGAACTCAGAGGCAGTGAAGATTATTTTGCATTTTGAGATATTTTTTAGAGATTTTGACTTTGGAATTTTTGGCAAATTTTTGAATTTTGAGAAATTCTTAGAATTTTGAGATTCCAAGATGGCTTTTGCAGATTTTGATAGTGGAGTTAAGCCAGGATTCATGGCTCTAGATGATGACAATTATGTATTTTGGAAACAACGCCTGATAGCATTTTTAGATGCAAGGAATGTTTTGGATGCCATTGAAAAACCTATGCCTACTGGCACAACAGCAGAGGATTTAGCCAAGATAGCAACTTGGAAACGCATGAACAGCGAGGCCAGATACATAATTTTGAGTGGACTTCGCAACAGGCATCTAACATCAGTTAATAGCAAAGATGATGCAGCTAAAATCTTAAAAGATATTGAGCGCAGGTATGGAGCATCTACTAAGAACTCCTACAGGAATTTGATGAGCAAATTAACTGCGCTGAGGATGAATTCAAGAGAAGAATTCACTGACCATATCAGCAAATTTAGTGAAATTGTTCAGAGGATTGATCTTACTCCTAAAGCCCTTGATGAAGAAACAAAGGTTTCATTTTTGATAGCATCTCTAGGACCAAGCTTCAGTTCATTCAAGAGTTGCATGGATCACAAAAAGGACCTGACTTTTGAAGAACTGATTGATCATTTGAGAGAGGAATGCAGAGATTACCTTGATTCTTCAGAAAGGAATACAGGGAGAAAGGACACTAATTATGCTTCCAAGCATTTTCAAAGGTCCAGACAAACGCCAAAGGAAATAATTTGCTTTAACTGCAATTTAAAAGGGCACATGGCGAAGGAATGCCGGGCACCTAGGAATAAATCCCGCCCCTTTCCACCAAAAGGCGAAAAGAAGGGGGGTCATGGGCGTGCAATGATATTGCAGGAAAGAAATGTAGCTTTCCAGAGCTGTGAAGGAAAGCGCAATAAGTGGCTTCTGGACAGTGCAGCAAGCAGCCATTTCTGTTATAAAAGGGAATATTTCAATGAAATAGACAATAATAAACAGTCTGAGATTGAAATTGCTGATGGAAATGTTATAAAGTCAATAGGTGCAGGATCTTTGAACTTGAATTTCAAAGTGAACAATGAGTCTTTTGATACTACAGTGAGTAATGTTAAGTATGCACCAAAGCTGAACTGTAATCTAATAAGTGTGTCTAGCTTGGACAAGAAAGGTTTTGAAATTATATTTAAAAATGGACAATGCAATGTGATAAAAGATGGTGAAGTGTTTATTCAAGCCAAACTAATCAATGATGTGTATGAGATTGATATTTCAGAGAATGAGTCTGCAAGGGTTGCACAACCCAGCAGAAAGGATCAACCAGATCTGGAACTCTGGCACAAAAGGCTTGGACACAGGGACACCAACGTTATCCTGAAAATGCAGAAGGAAAATCTGGTAAAAGGTCTACAGGTAAAGAATTGCAGTACACCAATGCCAAACTGTACAACTTGCATAACTGAAAAGGCAGTCAAGCCTTCCTTCCCACGTTGTACAGAGAAGAGAAGCACAAAAGTCATGGACACTGTTCATACTGACCTATGTGGTCCGCTGAATGTACCTTCCCTAGGAAACAATAAGTACATTCTGATATTTATAGATGACTTCTCAAGATATTGTGTTGGATATTTTCTAGAAGAAAAGAGTCAGACACCGGAATTGTTCAAACTGTACTTAAACATGGTGAAGAACAAATTCCAGAGAGCTCCTTCCACCCTAATTTCGGATAATGGTGGAGAGTTTTGCTCACGGCAGATGAAGGCCATCATGGCACAAGAAGGCATAGCACATGTAACTACAGTTGCTTACACGCCTCAACAGAACTCCATTGCTGAGAGAAAGTTTAGGTCTATTATGGAGATGACAAGGTGCATGTTAAAAGAGGCCAACTTGTCACAGAAGCTATGGGGTGAAGCGGCGAATACGGCGATTTATTTGCAAAACAGATTGCCTACAAAGGGTGCAGAACGCACACCATTTGAACTTTGGCACGGGAGAGTCCCAAGTCTGCAGCACATACGTGTGTTTGGAAGTGTCTGTTATTACCACGTGCCCAAAGAGCGCAGACACAAGCTTGACTCCAGAGCAAAAGCAGGTATCCTGGTTGGATATGCTCCTGGAGGAAAGGGATATAGAGTTCTAGATCCAAAGAGTGGCAGAGTAGACCCATATCATGTGGTTCATTTTGATGAACAGGGAAAGTTTGATACAAAGAACACAGTTATTGACTGTTCTAGAGAGTCACCAGATGAAGAGTTTATAAGTTTTCCTTTAGCACAAGGAACTAATATACCTTCTAGTGTCACAACACCCCCTACAGGCGACACCCCAGAAGACGCAGAGGTCCAGACCCCTGGCGGCACCAGAGACGAAGAGGAGGAGCTGTACGTGGACATGCCAGCGTTGGAGGAGGATGAGGATGCTGATGCAGTTGCACAACCAGAGGTCAGATGCTCATCCAGAACCAACAAGGGCGTTCCGCCACTACGACTGTCCTACTTTGCAGGGTCGGCGTCTCCACCAGAACCTTCCACTTGGGAAGAGGTAGGGCAGATGCCAGCCACCGAAGCCAGTCTCTGGAGGAAAGCCGCGCAGGAGGAGATTGACGCACTGCACAAGAACAAGACCTGGACACTCACAGAATTACCTGCTGGTAAGAAAGCAATTGGGAGCAAATGGGTGTTCAAGGTTAAAAGGGGTTCAGAAGGGGAGGTGCAACGTTACAAAGCAAGACTAGTGGCACAAGGTTTTTCACAGCAATATGGCCACGACTATGACCAAGTCTTTGCACCGACAGTGAGATACAGTAGCGTAAGATTACTTTTAAGCATCGCAGCATCTAAAGGGATGGAGGTGAAACACATCGATATAGCTACTGCGTTTTTGCATGGGGAAATTTCTGAAGAAATTTACATGAAGCAGCCTAAAGGTTTTATAAAGCCAAATGAGGCACATTTGGTTTGCAAGCTTCAAAAGGGACTGTATGGTTTAAAACAAGCAGCCAGAGCCTGGAACTTGAAATTGCATGGAATGCTGGTGAAACTTGGGTACAAGCAAGGTGAAGCTGACAAGTGTTTGTACACTAAGCAGAGTAGTGGACAATTTTCTTATATTCTTGCCTTCGTTGACGACCTTTTAATCGCAACGTCAAATGACAGGGATTATAAAAATGTAGTCCAGCACCTCAACAAGGAAGTGCAAGTGAAGGAATTAGGACCAGTTGAGTATTACCTCGGGATTCAAGTGGAAAGAGAACAGGATGGTTCATTTCTACTTAATCAGAAGCAAAAGATAATTGAACTGTTGGAGAGTATGCAATTGCAGGATGCAAAACCCGTCGACACCCCGATGGCTACAGACTTCTTAAAGAACCAAGAGGATTCGAAGCTGCTGCCAAACAACACCGAGTATCGTTCAGCGATTGGTAAACTTTTGTATTTAGTTACCACGTGCAGACCTGATTTAGCCAATGCAGTAGGGATTCTCAGCAGGAAAGTGAGTAGTCCCACTGAGCATGATTGGGTTGGTGTGAAGAGGGTGGTTCGATATCTTAAGGGTACAATGGATTGTAAATTAAAGTTACCAGCTGTCAGTGACCCTAAGCTCATTGGGTACACTGATGCTGACTGGGCGGGTGATAATTCTGATTATAAATCCACAAGCGGGCATGTCTTTATGTATGGGGGCGGAGCTATTACATGGGGCAGTTATAAACAGAAATGTATAGCTTTATCGTCTACAGAATCGGAATATGTTGCGGCTACAGAAGCGTGCAGAGAGATTTCCTGGCTGGACCAACTCCTAACAGACTTTGGCGTGGAGAGAAAGGAACCTATAAGCCTGCTGGAGGACAACCAAAGCTGTCTAAAGCTGGCGCAGAATGAGAAGTTCCTAGCACGCTCAAAACACATTGGGGTCAGGTACCACTACGTTCGCCAGATGATACAAGATGGACTTGTCGAACTGTCATACTGCTGCACTTCAGAGATGACAGCAGACATCCTAACAAAACCCCTGCCAAGACAGAGTTTCCAGAACCTGCGTGTCAAGCTGGGACTCTTGGGTGGTTGAATAAAGTTGCTTATGTTTTGTTTTGTATGTAATGAATGTTGTGAATTGCCTGAGAAGGGGTTTGTGGGATGGAACACTGGGGCAGACAAGTCACAACAGTTCCTAGAGTGTCCACTAACAGGAACTCACCTGGAGGGACACCTGACTACAGGTCAGTTCCTGTTCCCTCAGACATGCAAATGAGTTGGATTAGACAAAAGCCCTAGCCTGCAATCACTCTCTCTCTTAGCTACTTCCTCCTTAATTGGGGACACATCTCCAGAGAATCTCCAGTTAGCATGGTTCTCACTCTAGGCCTGCAGCCAAGAGTGAGACCAAATGGAGTCTTACTTTACTAAGTAGTCTCTAGATATATATATACTTGTAACTTTTCCAAGCAAGCCTGCCTTTCTGAGATTATGCTGTAACTCAGGATGAAACTGTAAGTAAACTCTATCTTATTTTATAAACACTGTGTTGTGTATTTCTTTTAAGAGGGACAAAGGGGACCTTTGCCAGGAAGTGTAATATTGAACTATAAAGTGTAATATTGTTATAGAGATTCTAGCGAATCTAACACACATGCTTTGCTGCGCACAAAAGGGGAATGTCACTCTGCTAATATTGGAAGCTTGCTAACACAAGCTTGGATGTTGTTGTTTAGTCGTTTAGTCGTGTCCGACTCTTCGTGACCCCATGGACCATAGCACGCCAGGCACTCCTGTCTTGCACTGCCTCCCGTAGTTTGGTCAAACTCATGTTCGTAGCTTCGAGAACACTGTCCAACCATCTTGTCCTCTGTCGTCCCCTTCTCCTAGTGCCCTCAATCTTTCCCAACATCAGGGTCTTTTCCAAGGATTCTTCTCTTCTCATGAGGTGGCCAAAGTATTGGAGCCTCAGCTTAACAATCTGTCCTTCCAGGGAGCACTCAGGGCTGATTTCCTTAAGAATGGAGAGGTTTGATCTTCTTGCAGTCCATGGGACTCTCAAGAGTCTCCTCCAGCACCATAATTCAAAAGCATCAATTCTTCGGCGATCAGCCTTCTTTATGGTCCAGCTCTCACTTCCATACATCACTACTGGGAAAACCATAGCTTTAACTATACGGACCTTTGTCGGCAAGGTGATGTCTCTGCTTTTTAAGATGCTGTCTAGGTTTGTCATTGCTTTTCTCCCAAGAAGCAGGCGTCTTTTAATTTCGTGACTGCTGTCACCATCTGCAGTGATCAAGGAGCCCAAGAAAGTAAAATCTGTCACTGCCTCCATTTCTTCCCCTTCTATTTGCCAGGAGGTGATGGGACCAGTGGCCATGATCTTGGTTTTTTTGATGTTGAGCTTCAGACCATATTTTGCGCTCTCCTCTTTCACCCTCATTAAAAGGTTCTTTAATTCCTCCTCGCTTTCTGCCATCAAGGTTGTGTCATCTGCATATCTGAGGTTGTTGATATTTCTTCCGGCAATCTTAATTCCGGCTTGGGATTCATCTAGTCCAGCCTTTCGCATGATGAATTCTGCATATAAGTTAAATAAGCAGGGAGACAATATACAACCTTGTCGTACTCCTTTCCCAATTTTGAACCAATCAGTTGTTCCATATCCAGTTCTAACTGTAGCTTCTTGTCCCACATAGAGATTTCTCAGGAGACAGATGAGGTGATCAGGCACTCCCATTTCTTTAAGAACTTGCCATAGTTTGCTGTGGTCGACACAGTCAAAGGCTTTTGCGTAGTCAATGAAGCAGAAGTAGACGTTTTTCTGGAACTCTCTAGCTTTCTCCATAATCCAGCGCATGTTTGCTATTTGGTCTCTGGTTCCTCTGCCTTTTCGAAATCCAGCTTGCACTTCTGGGAGTTCTCGGTCCACATACTGCCTAAGCCTGCCTTGTAGAATTTTAAGCATAACCTTGCTAGCGTGTGAAATGAGCGCAATTGTGCGGTAGTTGGAGCATTCTTTGGCACTGCCCTTCTTTGGAATTGGGATGTAGACTGATCTTCTCCAATCCTCTGGCCATTGCTGAGTTTTCCAAACTTGCTGGCATATTGGGTGTAGCACCTTAACAGCATCATCTTTTAAAATTTTAAATAGTTCAGCTGGAATATCATCACTTCCACTGGCCTTGTTATTAGCAGTGCTTTCTAAGGCCCATTTGACTTCACTCTCCAAGATGTCTGGCTCAAGGTCAGCAACCACACTACCTGGGGTGTACGAGACCTCCATATCTTTCTGGTATAATTCCTCTGTGTATTCTTGCCACCTCTTCTTGATGTCTTCTGCTTCTGTTAGGTCCTTACCACTTTTGTCCTTGATTATGTTAATCTTTGTACGAAATGTTCCTTTCATATCTCCAATTTTCTTGAACAGATCTCTGGTTTTCCCCATTCTATTGTTTTCCTCTATTTCTTTGCATTGCTCATTTAAGAAGACCCTCTTGTCTCTCCTTGCTGTTTTTTGGAAATCTGCATTCAGTTTCCTGTATCTTTCCCTATCTCCCTTGCATTTTGCTTGCCTCCTCTCCTCCGCTATTTTTAAGGCCTCGTTGGACAGCCATTTTGCTTTCTTGCATTTCCTTTTCCTTGGGATGGTTTTCGTTGCTGCCTCCTGTATAATGTTACGAGCCTCCATCCATAGTTCTTCAGGCACTCTGTCCACCAAATCTAAATCCTTAAACCTGTTCCTCACTTCCACTGTGTATTCATAAGGGATTTGATTCAGATTGTATCTTACTGGCCCAGCGGTTTTTCCTACTTTCTTCAGTTTAAGCTGGATTTTTGCGATAAGAAGCTGATGATCTGAGTTACAGTCAGCTCCAGGTCTTGTTTTTGCTGACTGTATAGAGCTTCTCCATCTTTGGCTGCAGAGAATATAATCAATCTGATTTCGATGCTGCCCATTTGGTGATATCCATGTGTAGAGTCGTCTCTTGTGTTGTTGGAAGAGAGTGTTTGTGATGACCAGCTTGTTCTCTTGACAGAACTCTATTAGCCTTTGCCCTGCTTCATTTTGAACTCCAAGGCCAAACTTGCCAGTTGTTCCTTTTATCTCTTGATTCCCTACTTTAGCATTCCAATCCCCTGTAATGAGAAGAACATCCTTCTTTGGTGTCATTTCTAGAAGGTGTTGTAGGTCTTCATAGAATTGGTCAATTTCACTTTCTTCAGCACCGGTAGTTGGTGCATAAACTTGGATTACTGTGATGTTAAAAGGTCTGCCTAGGATTCGTATCGAGATCATTCTGTCATTTTTGAGATTGCATCCCATTACAGCTTTTGCCACTCTTTTGTTGACTATGAGGGCCACTCCATTTCTTCTACAGGATTCCTGCCCACAGTAGTAGATATGATAGTCACCCGAACTGAATTCACCCATTCCCTTCCATTTTAGTTCACTGATGCCCAGGATGTCGATATTTATTCTTGTCATCTCATTTTTGACCACATCCAGCTTACCTCTATTCATGGTTCTTACATTCCAGGTTCCTATGCAATATTTTTCTTTACAGCATCGGACTTTCCTTTCGCTTCCAGGCATATCCGCAACTGAGCGTCCTTTCGGCTTTGGCTCAGCCGCTTCATCAGCTCTGAATCTACTTGTACTTGTCCTCCGCTCTTCCTCAGTAGCATGTTGGACGCCTTCCGACCTGAGGGGCTCATCTTCCAGCGTCATAACTTTTATATGCCTGTTGTCTTTGTCCATGGAGTTTTCTTGGCAGGGATACTGGAGTGGCTTGCCAGTTCCTTCTCCAGGTGGATCACGTTTAGTCAAAACTCTCCACTATGACCTGTCCATCTTGGGTGGCCCTGCATGGCATAGCTCATAGCTTCTCTGAGTTATTCAAGCCCCTTCGCCACGACAAGGCATTGATCCATGAAGGGGATAGGAGCTTGGATAGGATCTATCTAATAATATATCCTAATCCACATCCCTAACATTCCCATAAATGGTTCAGACTTCTAACTGCCAATTGTCTGGTAAATGACAAATACCGGTGGAACAGCAGATGGCTATAAGATGTCACTTGTTAAGGACATCACGTTTATCTGAGCATGTGCTTTGAGGAGTGTAATAGATTATGTCTTCATAATAATTATTGGAAAAAGAGATTGTGCTCTATTTTTACATTAAAACAACAGCTTTGTCTTAATATCCATGAGACAATCTGGCCTTTTGTTTCTTAACAAGATAGAGCACTGGAAGCAATTTTATTATCAAAGACTGAAGATATTTACAATTTCAATTGATTGGTGGGAGAACATCAAATGGGAGACAAAGCAAGTCAAAAGCCAGAGTCAAAACTGAGAAGGGAAGCAGAGAAGAAATGGATATTCAAATGTGCTTCTCCAGAATGCTTTCAGAGTCAACTACATGCAGCCATTCTATGTACTACGCATGATGTAGGCTGAACTTGTGCTGATCCTTCATTCATCTGCATAGCAGGAAGATCACAGATAACCATTACAATATGGTTATGCATTAAGTTGGGTGTGTTGAGAAGGCCCATAGCTTAGAGTTAGAGCATGTGCTTTCCAAGCAAAGGTGTCAAATTTAATTTCAGATAGGGGTGGGAGAATTAACTTTCCTGAAACCCCCGAGAGTCCCTTCCAGACTACACTGAGCTAGAGGTATCAGAGATGCCACTCTATATAAGGCAGCTTACTTGATATAAGGCACTTTCCTAGAAGTGCATAGGAAGCTGCCACATACCAAGTCAGACCAATGGTCCATCAAATTCAGTACTGTATACACTGACTGCTAGTGTCTCTCTAGGGTTTCAGGCAAAAAGTCTTCCTAACCCTAGCTGGAGATGCTGGGGACCGAATTTGATTCCCTTTGCATGCAAGCTGATGCTCTACCACTGGGTAATTACCCTTCCCTGCATTATGCCATGCAATTAGGAGACAAGCGAAAACATTAAGACAGGTATCAGGAAACTGTGGCCCTTCATGCAGCATGGGAAATGGACAAGGATGATGGGAGCAGTAGTTCTTCAACATCTGGACAGTGGTCAGAGATTATGGGAATTGTAGTCCAGCAATATCTGGAAGGCCATGTATTTTCCACCTCTCGTTCCAAATTCCAATTGTGGACCCACAGCCATCATTACGCCTTTAGTTTTCTATCGCAGCACTAGGATGCCTCTCAATATTTAGTACTTAAGAATTCCTGGAAAATGGCTTTGCAAATAAATTGTTCATAGGCCTACAGATCTGGGATTAAATACAATTCAGCAAATAAAATATTATTTTGGAATATTTTCATGGTAAGCTTTCTTACTACAATGCATTTAAGAATGTTGATTTCTTATTAGTATCCCTTTTAGCTACATACATTAATTAGCCCATATTTTGCTGAGCGATTTCACACAAATACATGTTGCACTGAGACAGGTGTTTAAATGCTGAACTCAACTCTTTATGAAACTTACTGCATTTGATAGTACAATAGATTTTTGTGTGTGTCGAGATGTCTTTTCTTAGTCACTTCAAGTGTTTTAAAGATTCCAGCAGTATGTAGAATTAGTGCTGTTTCTGCTGCTGCTACTACTGGGAGGCGAGAGTTATTAGAATATTATTAGTGTGATTAGAATATGTGAATACTTAAAAGGGCCCTCCTAATTATTGCACTGTTAGAGGTTCATGTTTGTACCCATTCCCCCTTGCATTCTCTTATTTGATTATGAGAAGGAAAATTATATCTTTTCTGAGAATAAAATGTCTTTGGCTGCAGTCTGGAGCATAATTAGGTTAGCTAAATCCCATTGAAGCCAATGGAGTCTGAGCAGCCTAACTTTGCTCAGAAATACAGCCTTGGCATTGGGTACTCATATTCACCGCCACTGAAGAAAACGCTGAATCAAAATTCTCAGTTGATTACACACTTGCCATAATTACAGCAAACTGCAAGTTTTTGAAGTTATTACACTAATGTTCATGAGACTCTGTCCCCAACCTGTTATTGAATTGCTTCCTTACATAAATGTGGATCCCATGTGGCCAGCTATACCAGTGCTTCTAATTGCACTGTATTTACTTTGCTCCAGAATTATCATTTTGCTTTCATCAGCACTTATGGGTAATCTAATTGTTCCTAAGCAAATTACTTAGTATCACAACACTAATTAGGTAGCTTGTCAGGCCCTCTTGCAATGGCTCATTTTTCTGCAGTATTTTTAACCTTTGGCAGTCTCTCTCTCTCTCTCTCTCTCTCATTTCAATTCCCCTGCCAACAAGAATCATAGAATTGTAGAGTTGGAAGGGACACTGAGGGTCAACTAGTCCAACTCTCTGCAATACAGAAATCTGTTAAGCTTGTCATCTACTAAAACCCCTAGATCAGGCATGTCAAACATGCGGCCCTCCAGATGTTTTGGCCTACAACTCCCATGATCCCTAGCTAGCAGGACCAGTGGTTGGGGAAGATGGGAATTGTAGTCCAAAACATCTGGAGGGCCGCAAGTTTGACATGCCTGCCCTAGATCCTTTTCATGTGTACTATTGGCAATCCAGGTGTCCCTTGGCAACATGAGAAAGGGCCTTCTCTGCAGTGGCTCCCCGTCTATGCAATGCTCTCCCCAGGGAAGTTCACCTAGTGCCTTCATTATATACCTTTAAGTGCCAGGCAAAAACATTCCTTTTTAACCAGGCCTTTGGTTGATCTTATTGACATCCAACACCCTTTTAGAATGTGGCTTGGGGGGGGGGTGTTATTAGCTTACTGCTTTTGGTTTGATTTTATATGTTCTGGTCTTGTGTCTTGTTGTGAACCGCCCTGAGACCTCCAGGTATATGGTGGTGTATAAGTTGTTGAAATGATGATGATGATGATGATAATAATAATAATAATAATAATAATAATAATAATTCAGCTTTTTCTTCCTGCGTAGGAATAGAACCTTACATGTGTGTTTTTTTTTCTGTTGAAATTCATTTTATTAGTTTTGCTCCTGTTCTCCAATCTATGTAGGTCATCTTGAATCCCAATTCTGTCTTCAATGACATTGGCTGCCCATCCGTTTGGTGTCATCTGCAAATTTGATGAGCATCCCCTCAGTTCATTCATCCGTCATTTATAAAGATGTTGAACAATAACAGAGCCAGGATAGAACCCTGCATCAGCTCATTTGTCCTTTTCCTCCAGGATGCCAAGGAACTGTTAGTGAGCACCCTTTGGGTTCAGTCAGTCAACCAGCTCCAAATCCAGTTGTGTGCCGAGGTACCAAGACATCCCCCCAATAACTCACACTTCACACAATATTTTAAGTTTAAGGTTTTTGGCATTAATTTGGCCACAAATTTATTTAAATACAACTGATGTGAGTGGTCGCTTAGGCATTGGTTCTTGCCATCTGTCCCCCACCTGGGACAGATCTGACTCCCGCTAGCCTAGGAGGGGAGCCAGTAAGTGAGCACCCTCTGAGAGAGGACGGGGCAGGGGCCCACGCCCTTGACCTCATCCCTCAGATGCTCCTTGAGGCTCATGCGCGGCCCTGGCCCCTAGCGGGGATAAACAGACAAACATGTAGAGCCCCAGGATTCTTTTAATGGAATACCCCTAAAGGCAGCAGCAACCATGAGGGGCAGGCCCAACCAAAATCCGTACCCCTCCACCATCCAATTTGAACCAATGCCTAACCGCAACCTTACAAGTTGTGACTTATTGCTACGCAGTAGGCAAAAACCACCCAGCACCAGCCAATCAGCCAAGTGGGCAAATTCCTACCAGGCCCCTGATCCAAAACAGGTGACCCCATGACAGGCGCAGCAAGGTCAATGCAAAGAACACCTAAAATTAGTGGAGGGCGGGCGGGAGATTCGTTGCGAGCAGCAAAGTGGAAACTGAAAGCTGCTCGCAAAGCATATATGGGGCTGAGGCTGTCAATTAATCATTTGCTACATGTAAAATTCCCCAGCAACAGCACACCCACCAATCACACATGTGGCCATCCAAACTGACCTGCCTCTCCAACCCTGGGATGTCTTGTTAACCCTTGCGCAACCCATGTTCTCCTTTAAGGGGAGAACCTGCTCTAACAGTCCACATTTTACCAGCATTTCTACAAGGATATCAGGGGGGACTTGGTCAAAAGCCTTACTGAAATCAAGATGCACAACTTCATCCTAGGTATAGGAAAATAGGGAGAAGTAATTATTGTCAATTAGCTTGCCTATTGACATCAGTAGTGATGTATGGAAATGAGAGCTGGACCATAAAGAAGGCTGATCGCCAAAGAATTGATGCTTTTGAATTATGGTGCTGGAGGAGACTCTTGAGAGTCCCATGGACTTCAAGAAGATCAAACCTATCCATTCTTAAGGGCTGATTTCCTTGAGCAAACTATGGCATGTTCTTAAAGAAATGGGAGTGCCTGATCACCTCATCTGTCTCCTGAGAAATCTCTATGTGGAAAAGAAGCTGCAATTAAAACTGGATATGGAACAACTGATTGGTTCAAAATTGGGAAAGGAGTACGACAAGGCTGTATATTGTCTCCCTGTTTATTTAACTAATATGCAGAATTCATCATATATATATATATATATATATATATATATATATATATATATGAATGAATGACAGATCAGACAGCATGGAGGAAGTCAATTTGCAAGGATAAGAAATAATATCCCCCATCTAAGCATTCCATATTGTGCCAGTTATTGCAAATCAGAAATAAAACTGCTTGTTCCAAAATGGACATGCTAAAAATAACACAAAAGAAAAACATCAATTATTTGTAGATGTAGAAACATCCTGGAAAAAGGAATAAAAAAGGGAATAGGTTTGGATGGGCAAAATATAATATGTAGCCAAATGAAAACAACCTCCCACCCCCACCATGGGGGGAAAAACCCAGCATTATGCATTCAAATAGCATAGCAGGACAAAGAGATTTATATTGTGTATAAAGAAAACAAAATTAACAAAAAATGCAGGCTGCCAGATAAGGAGGACAGCTGCCAAGACAATAAAATAAGATACCCAAATGGCTGAGCAACAGAGGATTTCTTTTCGTGGTGTCTGAAAAACATATTATGAGTGGCATGACATAGAAGTCCTTTCAGTAAAGACATTAGCATGGTGTTTATTGGAAAGCAAGGCTGAATGCTATCCCCACCTACCAGATGTGCTGTGAGGGGAGAGATGCCATCTCTTTTACATAAGGCTAACCAGTTCCTCTTAGTCACATTCATTTGTTAGCAAAATGGTTGTCTTGCGTTACAGAATAAAGTACCTCATCAACTCAGAGGAAAATTAATTTTGCTTGCAAATGTGGGCTTGTTTAACATTCACTTTCAAGCTGCTACACATTCTGGACCTTTCTCTTTCTTTCTTTCTCTCTCTCTCTCTCTCTTTTAAAAAAACTGCTTAGAAACTTAGCACAGAAATGGATGCCGACTGCAAAAGCTTGTACATCGTATTTGTTAATGTGTGGAAATAAAACCTTGGGGATATGCACATTATACTGGTTTCAAAAGAGCGCTGCTGCTGCAGTAGTCCATTTGGAACTGAACAGGCATGGCCAAAAAAGAAAAACATACATCACACACACTGACCAAGATGGATGTGATGGTCTTTTGGATGCTTTGGAATATTGCTTTCTCTGTGGTTCTGAATGTGCATAGTATATTAGTATACAGTATAGCTATAACTATACTGTAGTTATACTGTAGGGACCCAGGTGGCGCTGTGGGCTAAACCACTGAGCCTAGGGCTTGCTGATCAGAAGGTCGGCGGTTCGAATCCCTGTGACGGGGTGAGCTCCCATTGCTCGGTCCCAGCTCCTGCCAACCTAGCAGTTCGAAAGCATGTCAAAATGCAAGTAGATAAATAGGAACCGCTATAGCGGGAAGGTAAACGGCGTTTCCATGTGCTGCTCTGGTTTGCCAGAAGCGGCTTTGTCTTTTTTTTTTTTTAAATTTAAAAATATCTTTATTTAGTACCAAACATAAAATACAAAGCAACAAAAGTAACATAAGTCAACAAAATCAACACAACACAACACAAATACAAAATTATATAAACTTATATAAACTTGTACAAAATTAAAAGGAAAACTTATAGAAAGGAAACTAAAGGAACAACAAAAGAAAACCACACACAGACATAAAACTAAAGAAACTTCCCAGCTTTCCATATCAGTTCCCTATTTACAAATAACTTCAACTATGCTTTTCCTCCTATATAACTAAATCCTTATTTCATATTTCAATTTTTCCCATACACACACTAGATCTAATAAACTTGAACGAACTTATTCAAAGCAAATCACCCATCTGGAGTCTAGTCCTTCATTCCAAAGGTAATCTTTTACAGAAGCGGCTTTGTCATGCTGGCCACATGACCTGGAAGCTGTACGCCGGCTCCCTCGGCCAATAATGCAAGATGAGCACGCAACCCCAGAGTCGGTCACGACTGGACCTAATGGTCAGGGGTCCCTTTACCTTTACCTTTACCTTTATAGCTATAACTATATCTATCTATCTATCTATCTATCTATCTATCTATCTATCTAATCATCTATCTATCTAAAACTATATCTGAGGATACCCTTCCTGAATTCCAAAATGGTTTTCAACCTTCTAGGGGGACAGTGGATATGATCTTCACTGCTTGACAGCTTCCAGAAAAATGCAGAGAGCAAAGCCAACCCCTGTATATGGCATTTATTGACCTAAGGCCTTCAACACAGTAAATTGTACTGCCCTGTGGACTGCCCTTCTGAAAATCAGCTGCCCAGATAAATTTTTCAACATCCTTCTGTTCCTCCATGATAATATGACAGCAACAATGGCGGATAACATTGGCTCTCAAAGAGAACCATTCACAGTAAGATCAGGTGTAAAACAGGGATGGTTTATTGCCCCAACTCTATTATCTTCATCGCCATGATCCTACACAATGGGAAAGGGAAACTCCCCACCTGGGTAGAAATCGTATATCAAGCAGATGGAAAGCTTTTAAATCTGAGTAGGCTGAAAGCAAAGAGTAAGGTTACTATAACGTGTGTCATAGAGCTTCAATATGCTGATGACAACATAGCATGCTTGAATTCTTTAATTTTAATGTGCAATTTAGACCCACACCCTTCGTTTCCCCCCCTTTATCTCATGAAGAACTGAGAAGCTTACAAAGCTAGCATGGTCCATGAACAGCAATCAGTTCTGCTGTCAGATTGTTGCCCCTGGTCACATATGGTGCACTACTAATGGACTCCAATGGGAGATTATGCTCATCCTTTTATGGCTGCAGGGATTCTTACAGTAATGGCGAGAACAACATTGTGAGCAATCACCATCTCTGAGAGATTACCCAAACCTCCCACATGAAATCTAAAGCATACCCAGAGGCACATGGAGCTGACATTGACTTCAAGGATGGCTGAGGTTAGAAGAACTAGTTTGGAAAACAGAACTCGGTCAGTATTTTTTATATTTTAATTTCCAGATCTTACTAGATAGAAATTGTGCTTGGATCATGGGAGGGGGCAGTTTATCTATTGACTATGAAGACTGAACAGATTGATTTACAATACCTATCCATCACCATTTCAAACTGTCTTTTGAAGATTAGCCAATTGACTGCCCTATTGTGTGCTCCTCTGCAGGCCAGGCTGCTGTCATAATTCATCTTCCTGGCAAATCTCATCAACTTAATTTAGAAAGTATAAATCAAATAGCTCCATTCAAGCTTTTGGCTTTTGGCAAAGGGTCTGGAAATCAGTTCAGTCTGTTGTGTTGATGATGATGACCCCCTGCATGGATTTCAGATGCCTTTGGAGAAAGGTTAATAAACCTTTTCAGCATTCTGATGGGTATTGGCTTCTGAGTCACACCTCTTAAGAAGTGCCATGCAACCTGGCCAAAGATTTCTCTAGCTTCCTACGAGTTGACAGTTATGTGTGAAACATGATTTGTATGCCAAGGATCTGAATAGTTGATTCAGAAAGAATTCCTCAATCAAGAGGCGAAGAACCGACAAATGCTAGTTTGTTCCCATCCTATTCCCATGCTGAGTTTTAAAATGAGAAGGAAGCCGATAAATGAGAAGGAACCCATTGGACTGTTTATAAGTAGGGAGGTAAGAAGGTGTGAGGACTGAAGGCAGATTGGGGTCAGTGGGGCAATGTCCCATTCACCCTAATAAACAAGCCTCCATTGGGAGACAATGGTGGCCAGTGTTATGGAAGAGAGTTGGGAAGCCACTGCTGCTTACCTGGATGGGGTGGGGCAGGGCAGTGGTGAGGTCAGGGCTGTGTGGACATAGTGGCAGAGATAATTTGGCACTCCACCAGGGCATCTACACAGTACTACCTCATCGCTGCTTAGTTCCCCCCACCCCTGCCCAGGTAAGGTAAAATGTAAAGGTAAAGGACTCATGCATGGTTAAGTCCAGTAGAATCCAACTATGGGGTGTGGCACTCATCTCCGCTTTCAGGTCATGGGAGCCGGCATTTGTCCACAGACAGCTTTCTGGGTCATGTGGCCAGCATGACTAAACCACTTCTGGCACAATGGAACACCGCGATGGAAGCCAGAGTGCATGGAAACGCTGTTTACTTTCCCACCACAACGATACCTATTTATCTACTTGCACAGGTATGTTTTCAAACTGCTTGATTGGCAGGAGCTGAGATAGAGCAACGGGAGCTCACCCCATCACGGGGATTCATACTGCTGTCCTTACGATCAGCAAGCTCAAGACAAGAGGCTCAGTGGTTTAGACCACAGCACCATTGCAGTGATCCTCTGCAGCTCTGCCCTCCCCTGCCAGCTGCTGCTGGTGAGGCCCTATTTCAGGCAGATAGGGCCATGTAGAGCAGTCAGTGGTGAGCAGAAGGTTGATCGGTATTTACTAGTAGATCTGTAGGTGATCGGAAGTAGCCGGGTAGGATTTATTACATCAAATTGTTTAACAATAGCAACAACAAAATGTTTCCTGCATCTTAAATTATACCGCTGAAATCATAGAAACCTCCAAAGAAGTAGAGTCTACCACCTCTTCTGGGAGTCCGATCCACTGTTTAACATGAATTCTGAGGGGGACTGAGGGAGTTTTTTAATGTAAGCTCAATTCAGTTTTTGTACTCAAAATAAATTCATGGTTTCAGAATTATTTAATTCTAAGTATATTATTATTATTAGTCGTCTCTTGCACCTGGCTTCAGTTTGTGGATCTTGGATTCTAGAAAGAAAGAGATGTGGATCCACAGGCATGAAGTCTGCTCAGTCCTGATACAGAGGTTCTCAAAAACTCCACGGTGGTGTACGGTGGCTTTATTTTAACAGCAATGTCATGTTTAGTCCTTCACAAAGCGAGCCCAAAAGGCTGGCTCCCTAGAGCTGAAATGCATTGGATTAGATTTAATTTTACATCATTGTGTTCTAGATTCTAGTAATTTTTAAAAAAGAATATATATGTATATAAAGCAACCAAAAGCTGTCTTTAATTCTGGTGTCTGTGACCTTTTCAGTTGGTGACATTTAGATACACTGGTTTCTCATTTGTCATATTTGTTGCTGTTTAAAGGTCCTCCATTACAGAGCTGCTTCTTCTTATGCCATCAGGGTATGCTACAAACTACCAAAGGACAAGTTCACGCCTCAAGGGGATCACACTCTAAAATGCAACAGAGGGAAACAACAGAGAAAGCAAAGGGAAACAGAAGGCGGGGTAAAGAGGGTGAGAATATACTTAGGCTAGTGTGAGACATCACCTTGCCGACAAAGGTCCGTATAGTTAAAGCTATGGTTTTCCCAGTAGTGATGTATGGAAGTGAGAGCTGGACCATAAAGAAGGCTGATCGCCGAAGAATTGATGCTTTTGAATTATGGTGCTGGAGGAGACTCTTGAGAGTCCCATGGACTGCAAGAAGATCAAACCTATCCATTCTTAAGGAAATCAGCCCTGAGTGCTCCCTGGAAGGACAGATCGTGAAGCTGAGGCTCCAATACTTTGGCTACCTCATGAAAAGAGAAGAATCCTTGGAAAAGACCCTGATGTTGGGAAAGATGGAGGGCACTAGGAGAAGGGGACGACAGAGGACAAGATGGTTGGACAGTGTTCTCGAAGCTACGAACATGAGTTTGACCAAATTGCGGGAGGCAGTGCAAGACAGGAGTGCCTGGCGTGCTATGGTCCATGGGGTCACGAAGAGTCGGACACGACTAAACGACTAAACAACAACAACAAGTGTGATATGGGGTCTAGGAGGATATGTAATATAATTGCTGACATAAAATCAGTTACCCATCTTGACTTGCATTTGTTTATTTGAAAAGGCAAATGAAAGAGAAATACAGTGGTACCTTGGTTTACGAACTTAATGCATTCCGGAAGTCCATCCTTAAACCAAAGCCGTTCTTAAACTGAGGCGTGATTTCCCTAATGAGGCGTGCCACTGCCAGTGCCCTTCTTAGACCGAGGTAAAATTCTCAAACCAAGACACTATTTCTAGTTTGGGGGAGTTTGTAAACCAAATCGTTCTTAAACTGGACTGTTCTTAAACCGAGGTATCACTGCAATCCATGCAAGACTCCATTTTGTGACTTTCATTTAAACTCCCACAATAATATTTTCGGGAAGAGTTTAGTCCTCTACACATTACTAAAAATCATCATCATCGCTACTTTGAAGAACTCAAGGGGCTGTACACTTTTCTTTCACTCTCTCTTTTTATCCTCACAACAACCCAGTGAGGTAGGTTAGGCTGAGAGACAGTCGCCCAGTGAGCTTCAAGGCTAAGTGAGGTTTTGCATTGTGCATCAACTTTTGCTGTATCGTAGTCAAGAAAATGTTTGAGGTGTTATGACTTAAAAAAAAAGACTGACTAAATATTTTCAAAATTATGTGCAAAAAATATACACAACAAAGCCTGCACAAAATATTTATACTATACATATTTCTATACTACTATGCATATATATATATATATATGCACATATATATATGGCTAGTATATATATACTATATATTTGCAGCATGATTTTATAAGTATTAGTATCTAAGTATTTTATATGGTTATAAGCATTGCTGTATTTGTGTATGTGCTGGTTTTTTAGGACCCCTGCAGCATATAAATAATATCAGTATAAAATTATACATATGATAATGCAGATTAACATGGGAGAATTGCTTGCATTTTTAGTGGAACCAGTAAAAGATAACCCTCTTCCAGCTGATATCAAAGAATTAAGAATAAATCTTTGCAAATAAACTTGACATCCAGATTTTCAGGAAATTGCATTCCTATTCTGCACATACCTGTGCTGCTAAAGTGTCTACTCTTTGGGCAGTGGGATATCTAAATTCAATAGCATTGGCCTTAAATTACAAATCACAATGCATTTTATGTTATTTGTTACCTGCTAATGCTTGTTCTATTGGGATGGTGCTCTTGAATTATTACTGAGCTAAAGCATCTGTGTCTAGATAGCACTTCTAAAGGAGAGAAATGCATAGCTAGAGAGTTGTAATTCACAGATGAGTGAATGATATGTGTTAATCTGCTCCTGCTCTAATAGGACCTAATGAGTATCCTGCAATTCCATCGGGCTTATGTTCCTGGGGGACCAATTTTCAAGGATGATTTGAGATAGAAATATTTCCATTCACTAGAGGAAAAGGCCTCTTTGGGAGGTTTTCAGACCTGTTGAGGATGAAAATATATCTATCGCTGTGGGGTTGTATTTGATGTATTGTATTGTAATTCTTGGAATACTGTAGTCCTTCAGTTATACATGAACCTTGGTTTTGTAATTAAAAAGTGGAGAATCATCAGTGGTGGAATTATAGGTATGTGTAGTATGCCCAGAATTATGGCTCCCTGCAACTAAGGGGTCCCCAGGTTTTTAATGCACATTAACTGAGAGGATACCTTTGAAATGTGACAACGAACTTATGGTTTGCCATTGTTGAATGCTAGGATTTTAGTTCATCACATTGTTTCCACATTGATTACAGTCAGTGGGGCCTTGTCTGTTAGGGTGGAGATCTCTAACTCTAAGCTTTCCTTTCCTTCTTTCTAACCCTTCTAGAAAGAAAGTTATGAAGCATAATATTCAGGTACTCCTATAGTAAATTTCTGTTAAATGAACCAGCCGAGCTGCTGCCACCTGTGTATATTGAGGGAGGGAAGGGGCAGTGTGGGAATCACCTGTTTCTCATGTTGCTGCCTGCCAGCTAGGTGGCAGGCAGCTGTTCAAGGAATATTTTGAAAATGGAGTGGAGGCTGGAGGAAGAAACACCAGAATTGTCCCTTTGTTGCTGCCTGATTGGTACATGGAGCAGGTGCCTATCTGAGAAGGGCTTCAGTTGAATACAAGGGGGAGGAAAAGATATGGCAGCACTTTCTCATTTCTGCTGCATGCCATGAAGCAGTTATTACTCCAAAGCTGTTGGGATAGGGTTGGGAGCCCAATGCACAGGCATCCTCATCCTCATGTTCTTTTCCCTGATTGTTCCCAAGTTTTTTGGGGGGTGGGTGATCCCAGTGCAGAGTCATCACCATTATCACCTTTTCCTAGATTGCTTCCAAGTTGTTTAGAGGTGGGGAAGTGAAGAGGCAACATCATCATCACAATTATTACCACATTGTTTCCAATATTGTTGTGATTTTTTGTGTGTGGGGATGCCTATTTCAGAGCCATTGTTATTATCATCCTCTTTTCGTTCTGCCTGGTCCACAGTAGGGATTGTCCCCAAGTTGTTTGAGAAGGGTGGGGGGAGAACAGTGCAAAGGCAGAAATATTAACATCTCATTAAAGGTAAAGGTAAAGGGACCCCTGACCATTAGGTCCAGTCGTGATCAACTCTGGGGTTGCGCGCTCATCTCACATTATTGGCCGAGGGAGCCAGCGTATAGCTTCCAGGTCATGTGGCCAGCATGACAAAGCCGCTTCTGGCAAACCAGAGCAGCACATGGAAACGCCGTTTACCTTCCCGCTGTAGCGGTTCCTATTTATCTACTTGCATTTTGATGTGCTTTCGAACTGCTAGGTTGGCAGGAGCTGGGACCAAACAACGGGAGCTCACCCTGTCACAGGGATTCGAACCCTGTGGGACCCAGGTGGCACTGTGGGCTAAACCACTGAGCCTAGGGCTTGCTGATCAGAACATCTCATTACAAACCCATAATTTTGACATAGAGATGCTTATTTAGGCAAATGAATAAGGGTCCACAAATGGGACTCCACAGACCACGAATCCACCACTGTCATTAAGACAGCTAGAAACAAGGGCCCTCGTAAGTGCTATTAATATAATTGACATGTGAGAAAGTACAAAGATTGTAAAGTACTCATAGTTCATTATTACTGTAAAACACATAGGAAGAGTATGCTGATAATCTGGTATTGTCTTTTGCAGTGAGCTATTGGAGCAGATGCTAATGGCTGTGGAAGCCGTTCGTTGATTTCACCATAAGCAGCACTACTGGAAATTTGCATAATGCAGGGCTCCGAGACCTTTCATTTTTGCAATTATTTTTTCTTGAAAAGCTATTCACAAAATATGGAACTAAAATAATCTTTGGTGACCTTTGGCACTCCCTCTTACACTCTTGAAGGATTAAACTTTCCCTTTGTTTTCTTGACATTCAGAGAGTAGAAAGTGACCTTTGAGCTGTTCTCTAGCTTGTGGGAGCACATCCAGCAAATGAGGATGCAAAGCCAGCTCCACTTTAAACAACAGCAGAGACAGCAAACAAGAGAGCACAGGAAGCAATAATAGCTGCACTTTCGCTTCTGGGCTTTCTTTGGCGCCGCACAATATGACTTGGTATACGATTACTGAAAAGTGTGTTTGTCTGCGTAATCAGGGTAATTCACAATACAAATTACAATCAAATGCAATTGCATAATACTTCACAAATACAATTAAAAGCATAAATAATCCCACTGGGTTGGATCCAGGCAGGAGTCATGTTTATAGCAGGAACAATAAAATCAATAGGACCTAAGACAGGCATGGCTCATGGAAGTCCCATTGATTTCAGTGGGTCTAATATAAGCATGATAAGCATGATAACCCAACTCCCCTTGTGCTGCTCTGGTGGGACATAACTGGGAAGTGTCCTTCCACCCAGCTCCCCTGGCTAAGCCAGCTGTCAGCCCTGAACAGAGTGATGCAAGTTATCACTCTGCTGGTACAGATCTTCCTCTTCCATCCTCTGGTGCGATCTTTGTTGATGGCTTCCAGTGGAAGGCCATGAAACAGGGTATTATGGAGATGGACATTGCATGATATGAAACCCACTCTGGTCCTGATCATTGAGCTAGATCCTGCCTCCTCCACCTCCCATCATTCCATAAAGTCATGCCAGCCAGTGCCCAAAGTTTGGATTGCCTCCTAAGTCTGCATCCAAACTATTGAAATTGCCAAGCTAACTGTGTGTCGATATGAAATGTTCCAGAGATTCTTTGGCTAGATCTTATTTGTTTATAAAACTAGATTTTTCTGAACATCACAGTGAGATGGAAAAGTGGAAAAAATCTCCACAATGTGAAATCTGCCCCTTAATTTTCATGTGGTGAAGTGGTCTCATAAAGAAACCTTGAAATAGAAGAGCAATTGAAAGACCCCTCTAACGACACTCAAGACCACGCATCCCCAAACTGCGGCCCTCTAGATGTTTTGGCCTACAACTCCCATGATCCCTAGCTAAGAGGACCAGTGGTGAGGGATGATGGGAATTGTAGTCCAAAACATCTGGAGGGCTGAAGTTTGGGGATGGCTGCTCAAGACCATCCTTATAATTTCTACGCCACTTTCTCCCATGTTTGTCTCACTAAAACAAGAGTAAGAATAACCTTATTAGCCACAGTTGTTTCAGAACAGATACAATATGACATGTCCTAAAAATAGAATTCTGCCAGTGATTTCTATAAGCTGCTGTCAGGTATGATACCAATTTAGAGGAAACTCCAACCACAGTGTCCTGGGTTGTTGTGGGGAAATTAAAATGTTAGGTGGCTTCCATCCACTGAGGCCAAGGGAAGGCAGGATTTCCAAATGATAACATTATTCTGACCTGGATGGACCTGCAATTATTTTGCAGATGCCAGAGATGAAACAAGAAGAAGGGGTGCAAATCAGGGCCAGAGGTGGGCACCCAGGGATGGAGGAGAGAGACCCTCTCCTTCTGTCTTTAGATGTCTTGAAAGGAAGGAGTAGATCTGCCAGCCCTTTGCCCTGCCCTGCCCTGTCCTCTGCATAGCAGAGAGCAATGGGGTGTGGGGAGGACTTCAACCTGCCTGAGGGAGGGTCTGAAGAGGAAGAGGTGGAGAGCTGGTTGCAGAGGCACAGGCACATTTTCATTCCTTAGAAACCAGTGCCACCTTCGCAGCTGGGATCAGATGAACACAACCCTGACATAGCATGTGTTTGTGTGCAGAAAGCAGACTCATAGAGCAAGAGAGTCTTGTGAGTGAGGTCATGCTGCCTCTTATTTGAAAGCCTTGCTCATATATCTTGGAACCTTGACTTCTGGAGCCTGTGATTGCTGCTGAACCTGTCCTGCTATTAGCCTGAATAATGCTCTTTTCCTTACTTTCAAGTAAAAACTGTTGTTGTGTTTTGGGATGGGGGCCTGACACCGTCTTAGGCCACAGCAGCGATAGCCCTATCTTCTGTGCCTTAATGATTTCTCATAATGTTGTTTCCATCCCATCACCATCTATCTGTTTGTAGGCCACTTTCTTATGAATTGTGATCAAAGTGGCTTTCACAACATGTTAGTCTTCCACAAACCCCAGAACTTCAAAGGCTGCTGACGCCCAGAAACATTTTTTTCCTAATACTTAGGATTTTGAAGGACAGTAATTCAATCAAAAACTTTTTATAAACTTCTAAACCTAGTTTCATTTTTGATTTTTTTAAAAAGCCTCTAAAATGAGGAGCCAGTTTTTCCACTGGAATGCCTGATATAGCATCAATCAATCAATCAATCCCATTGGGATCTTTATACTTCCTGTGAGAGCCTGGTGGTATTATAGTATATCCAAAATTTAAGCCCCCCCCCCTTATCAAAAAAGATTGCATTACAGGGAATGTACAATAATGTCGATTCCATCATGAACCTTACAAATAGCTTTAAACCTGAGCATTCCTCCAACTAAAGAACACAAATGACAAAGTCTAAAGAGAAAATTGTCTATGAAAATTGGTGGAAATTGGATATGTGGATATGTGTGCAAATTGCAAAAACTAATCTACAGTACTAAGATTCATGGGGGGAAATGACTTCCGTCACTATTACATGGTACCAAAGAGACACATTTTTCTGAAAACACGCGGCTGCAAAATAACTGAAGTGATTAACATAAATTGAATAAAAAGGCTCGCAGGCAAATCAGAGCACCAAACAGAAAAGGTAACATCAATTTAAAAATTTTATATTACACATATATACTATGTGTACATGGTCATGCCAATGCTGGAAATGATCAGAGCTGCAAAATTCAGATTAGCCTCTAAAGTGAATTGCAAATGCTGATTGAAAGAAGTTGTGCTCCCAGGAGGATTCCCTTATTTTCCCAAAATGGGATCAGACCTTAAAAGTATTCACATTCTATGTTTTTTTCTGCAATCCTATATATTTCTGGTCAACTGTAAGCCCCACTGAGTTCAATGGGACTTACTCTATGCGGCCTAGGACCCTAGGACCTACGGGTTCGCCTCTCCTGGTATGCCCTGCGGAGGACCTTAAGGTCCATAAATAACAACACTTTGGAGGTCCCGAGCCTCAAGGAGGTTAGATTGGCCTCAACTACGGCCAGGGCCTTTTCAGTATTGGCCCCGACGTGGTGGAACGCTCTGTCACAAGAGACTAGGGCCCTGCAGGATTTGACATCTTTCTGCAGGGCCTGCAAGACAGAGCTGTTCTGCCTGACCTTCAGCTTATACTTACTTTGACCCCTTATATGGGATTTGGTATATAAAGTTTCCCTTGGCTTTTTTGCTGGGCCCATGTAGGACCAGCATGGATACCTGGCTTGGGTGGGGTATAAATAATTTTGTTGTTGTTGTTAATAATAATAATAATTGGTTCTTAGGGTTCTCAAGTAAATAGGAGGGGGGGGAAAACAGAAATTATTATATTTATGTGTATAAATAACCTGGGTTCTCAAAATACCTGCAAGTTCATGAATGACTAAAGGAGTTAATTTTTTAAAGGGAAGGAAGCATTATAATTAAATTAAAGCTCAAAATGTACCTCTTGTCATTCATATTATTACACCATGATTTGATGGATCTCTTCACTTTTCTGCAATTTTAACAGAGTTACAACCAACGGTTCATGGCACAAGAGGGGGCATGGCATGTGGCAGTAATTCTCTAGCTCCATTGCAGAGCACGTACTGTATTGGTACCAATGACAGCATTTGGTCCAATAGGACTTTGTTTCCAAAACAAATCAAATCAAATCAAATCAAATCCGTTTATTTCGAGGACCATGCCTGTACACAAATATCAACACAACAATAATTAAAAATATTAAAATCCATTTCATAATATCCCAACAAACCCTTCATCCCACAAAACACGAAGAGAAGGAAAACAAGCAACGAGTTAAACAGACGATGAAGGGGTCTTTACATTGTCATCTATAAATCTTTCCCTGGCTTTCATGGCCTTCATCACAAAAACCGCTACCGCATGGGTAATACGTGGGTTTGCATCAACCAACAAAAATTTTACTCTGTCTTCAGGATTGATTATGGAGTTGGGTATAATTTGCAGCATTGCGTCTCTAAAGCCCGAATAAATGGGGCAATAGAGGAGGTAATGTATAAGATCCTCTTTAATTTTCATAAGGCAAGGGCATAGACGATGTTCTACTGGGGTTTTTGTGAATCTACCGGTCAAATATGCAGTTGGCAATGTTTGAAACCGCACCATAGTAAAAGCTCTCCGAAGGGTGGGATCAGTGATCTCCACCAAGTAGTTGGCACAGATTTTGACTGCTTTTACTCGGGGAAACCAGTAGGAAAACCCAGAGTTTTTTATCTTCGTGGTGTCCAAAAAGGCGTCTTTTTCAAATATCCATTCCCGAACTTTATCAGGGCTCCACAGTTTGAGAGTATTAAACTCAGGTAGATTGTATCTGGATAGAATATCTAATAGGTTTTGACGCCAAGTAGTATTATGTTGTAAAGATACAAAGGCTTGTTTAGCCAATAAGGTGTTCGAGGCATCTGCGAGGTTGGTGAAAAAACGCAGAAATCTTAAGTGGGCCCTGGCAGACACAGAAGGTAATCCTACTTCCACTCTTAGGAAAGCTGCCGGAGTACTCTGAGGGAGGCCTAGAATTCTTCTGAGATAAAAATTTTGGAAGATTTCAAGCCGTTCTAGCAGCTTCTGATTCCATCCCCAGAGTTCTACCCCATATAACATCTGGGGAATCACTTTACCAACAAAAGCTTTTAGTGCCGGGATCACCAGTTGCCCTCCCCTTGAATAAAAAAAGCTGAGCAGAGCACCGATTGTCCTATGTGTTAGAAGGGTCGCGGCCTTGAAGTGGGCAAGCCAGCTAGATGTAGCTTGGAAGGTGATACCAAGATATTTGAAAAGAGGACACTGTTCAATTATGCGTTCATCTAAAGACCATCTAAATGTGTGGTGAGCTCTAGTAAACACCACAATTTTTGTTTTGTCATAGTTTATCTTTAGAGAGTTTTGGGAACAATAAGCTGCGAGCCCCTCCAGCATGCTGTGTAGACCCCTTCGAGTAAGTGCCATGACAGCCATGTCATCAGCATATAGCAATATATTCAGGTGTTTGCCTTCCAGGGCAGGAGCTGATGACTTGTACTTCGCCATATGCTGAACAACATCATTTATATAAAAGTTAAAGAGGAATGGCGCTAACAAACAACCCTGTTTAACCCCTTTCCCCAGTGGCAGTGGGTCAGTATAGTTGCCTGACATCCCAGTTCTGATTTTAACTGTGGTATCTGTATGGAACTCTCTAAGTATTTTGAGAAGTCGTCTATCAATATCTGTTTGATATAGTTTTTGCCATAATTTGTCCCTACAAATTGAGTCAAAAGCAGATGTAAGGTCTACAAAAGCCACAAAAAGTTTGCTCTTATGTACCTTTGTATACTTATCTATCATTGTCTGTAGTACCAAACAATGACCTGTTGTGCTATGGCCCTTTCTGAACCCTGCCTGTTCCGGATTAAACAAGTTCGAGTGGTCAGCCCAGTCAACCAGTTTATTTAGCAGGTAACGAGTATAAAGTTTATACGCGATGTCCAGGAGACTTATGGGGCGGTAGTTTGAAGGGTCTTGGGGGTCTCCCTTCTTATAGATGGGGGCTACGAGACTCAGTTTCCAGTTTGGTGGGATTCTGCATGTATCATTTATTACCATAAAAAGTTGGGCCAAAATAGCGGCCCACCACTGGGCATTTAGTTTAAACACCTCCGGGGGAATCATATCCTCACCGGGAGCTTTGCCATTTTTGAGTGTTTTAATTAGCTGTAAACATTCTAATTCGGTAACAGGATCCCAACCCATTAATAGATCATTTTTAAAAGGAGGAAACTGGCTTGGTTTAACAATGTTTGGAGCTGTATATAGCCGGGGAAAATGTTGGTACCATAAGTTAGATGAAATACTGTTGGTTGCAATTTTCCCTTTGGGTGAAACTCCCTGAGCAATTATTTCCCAGAAATTTTTGTCGTCCCGCAATTTGATCGCTTTGTCAAGTGCCTCCCATTGTTCCTTTCTGTAGAGGGATTTCTTAAATTTTAGAGTATTTTTATAATGAGAACGCCACCTGTGCAGGTTTTCCATGGAGGACAGAGTCCCTTCCTGTTTTACCTTATTTTGTAATTTTCTAAGCAAGGATCTTAGATTCCTGCAGTCTCTGTCGAACCAGGCCCTTGAATTGTTTTGTTGTTTGGGAGGATTGGAGTTCATAAGTAGTGAGAAGAGCGACTCTGAGACCCGCTGGAATGTTGAAAAGGGGTCAGAATTAGATAAAATACACTGGTCTCTCAAGGCCAGTAAGTCTGATGAATGCAGGTGTTGTTTGATTTTAGATTCCAGGTCGCTGTTCCCTTTACGCCTACGGGGGGCCAGAGTTGGAGGTGGGTCTGCACAGTGATGGTGTAGCGGATCCTCCAAACCAAGGGGAGTTAGTGAGATTGCTATAGGAAGATGGTCACTCTCAATTCTATTAAAAGTCCTGAAGCCCTGTGACCTCTCCAAAAGTTTTGGGGAGACCAGGATATGATCAATAACGCTCGCACCTCTAGGCCCAAGAAAAGAAAAGAAACCTCCTGACCTGTCCATATAGGTACCATGCAAATTATACAAATTATGTTTGAAGGCAGTCTCCATTAATGTAATGCCTGCCTTATTCAAGACCTTATCATCAGAGGACCAGGGAATAAACCAATCTGCCTCTGGCAGGAACTGAGATTTAGAGCTGTACATATTAATGTCATTTCCTTTTTTTTATAATAATTTTTATTAATTTTCAAACAAAACTAAACAAACTACACAACTACACAAACATACAATACAACACTGTCCCTTCGTTTTCCCTCCACCCACTGGTCCACCTCTGCCACCAGTGAAACCCGTGCGCTTTGAGAATCAAAGGGGGTCCATTGTGAGCTGGGTTTGACCTCCCCCCTCCCTCCTCCCCCCTCTTCCCCCCCCCTGCCACTGAAGGGACAGGAATGGAGGAGCTCTGAGGATTGGTTTCCCCCAGCTCTTTCATAAACATACTTAAACAAATATACACATAACAATAATAGGGGAGAATTTTAACTCCCCAATTCTTATTATCTTAACCTTATAATTGTGACTATCCTGGCGTTGAAATCACCTGCCAGCAGGATATCCATGCCAGGGAGTTCTAGTTCAGCCTTCTCCAAAACAAATAACTGGGAGAAAGGCACTTATTCTGATTAGGAACACCAGATTGGGCAATGGTTAAAAACGAAAGACAAATTAGGGGGGATGGAGGCTCAGTTGTAAGCAAGCACAGTTTGTGACACTGTACGACATAATTGCTCACCACGGATCACACCTGTTAAGGCATCTGCTTTTAGCTTTAGGTTTCAGTTTTCCGGACATGCTGAACTTGAATCAACACGAAGGAGCCTTTATTCTCATCTTAAAACTGGTAGGTTTAAAACAAACAAACAAACAAACCCTCATTTTATATTTACAGTGGCTTGGCTATATTTATGCAAGCACTGCTAACCTTCTGGGTAGACTACTGTAGTGTGCTCTATGTGGTGCTACTCTTGAGGCTGGTTCGGAAAGCTATCGTGCTATTGTGCATTGGCTACCAGCCACATATGACAGCTGTGTTGAGGGAGCTGTCCAGGTTGCTACCAAGCCATCTTTAAGGCCTTACTATTACGGGTAGTATATAAAGATCCTGGGACCAATGTACTTAAAAGACCACTTTATTTCCACAAGGCAGCTTCCTATGTTCTATGCTCTACACAGTTATAAACAGTAGGGATCTTTGGTGATTAGACACTGGGAGAAAGGGCATTGAAAAAAGCGCATCCTCACAGCACACATGGGAACTTGAGCAATGTGGGAATTTGAATAACCGATGTGCTCTTACGATCCTGGGTTTACAAAACAGGAGACCTATATGATTCAAAAGCGTAAACCAACAATGCATACATGTATTATAGAAACTGCATAGAGTGCAATCTTCAAAGATTTGTTGTCAGTGTTGTCAACAATAAAAGCTCTTTATTTCCTTTACCAGTTTTAGTTTTCATCAAGGTTAAATTGAATGTCAAAGCTCAGCCCTGGAAATTGAGAAGGAATTATAATGAAGCATGTCCCTGAACATGTACAAGGTGCTTCTTTTCAGAATTACAAATTACTCTCAAACATTTGGGGGGGTTGTTCTCAAATGATTTGAGCTCTGGAACCTCTTGTAGGACATTGTCACAGGCAAACTCTTGTAGGAGTCAATGGAAGTACCTTGGGAAAGGTCTTACCTTGTCAGCCAGTGCTGTTGAATGAAAGTGATACAAATGGCTTTGTACAGTTACCTAGAAACCATGCTATAAATGTGACATTTAAGAATATGGCTGAAGTTTATTAGACTTGAACTGTATTGTGGGTAATTGCCCAGTAATATCCCTCCCTAAATTATATGAAGCCTTTGCTTTACTTAACAAGGGAACACAGGCTCCCCAATCACTAATATTATCATCATTCAAGATAATGAGCAACACAAACCATTCTATTACCAATCTAAAAGCAATAAATGTCAAAGTAAAGAACTATGCAATATTCTGTCCTGAAAGAACAAAGGACAAAAGTAATGATAATGCTTTTTATATTTGCAGTCTATTATATCGCGCATAACAAATGACCCTGTAATTGTCGACAGTGTTATTTTAACAGATTAGGAAAGGGTGGAGAAAGGAAGATGTGGGAGATACATGGATGACTGTCCCCATAAATGTTTAGTATAGTTTTATTTTTATTTTTCATTTTGAAAATGAGTTGATGATTTTCAAACTTGTGTATTAGTGGAATTCTGGTGCATTCATCAATTTATTTTAAATTGTTATTTGATTTGATCTAGGTATGGTTTCTAGAAGCTATATAGTCATACACAGTTCCTAGAAGATGTACACACCTGCCATCATTATTTACCAGTGATTATCCTTATTTTATTGTATTTGTATTTGGAAATTTTGCATGCGTTCTATCTTTGTATCAATTTTGAGGATTTTTTTTCTTTAAAAAAGTTTGACTTCCTTGGCAATTGAGTATTTCCCCCCCACACACATTTTTGCACTATTCCACTTGGGCAAAGTGCATACAGTATAAAGAAAATATGGAGGAGGGGGTATCTGCTTCCCTGGGTCCTTCTGGAAAGACTAACTCTTCTTGGTGCTGTTGCCACCTAGAACCCATCTACACTACCGTATATACCTATTTAAAGTAGTATCACACCACTATAAACAGTCATGGCTTCCCCCAAAGAATCATGGGAACTGTAGTTTGTCAAGGGTGCTGAAACTCTTAGTTTGAGTTCTAGGACTCAGTTTTGTTTTTAAACGATAAAATAAACAACTGAAGATCATACATGAGAAGCAATACAATAAAACTTGTCAATTCAATCAAAGCAAACTTAGGTGCATTTATTTGCAGTAGTACAGCAAATCTAGATTGCTGCAGCAGCAGATTGAATGCATGCTGAATCAATCACACAGTAACGTCAGAATACTTCAGAATGTCCCTCATATTTTAAGGTCTGGTGTCTGGTGCTCTGGAAACCTCAAAACCAGACCAATATCCTGAAAAATCCAAGCACTTCTAGTGTTACCTAGAAGGGTTACAGACCATTCTCTTTATCTGGAATGACTGCCGGGCCTGTCCAAACCACCACCACCCTCTCTCCATCTAAACTAAATTGCTAAATGGCCTTTTTCTTCCCTCTGTATCTTAGTGAGCCTTTGTTGAATTTGCTCCACTGCAAGTGGCAGGTGGGAGTTGATAATGTCCATTTCTCAAAGATAATGACTAAATCAGCTCTTTAGATTATAATTAATTGTAATTAAACAATATAGCTGCAGGCTGGTTAGTAAATACCAAATGTACCATCTGTGTGTGCAGCATTTACAGCTGCACGGGTTTCAGTTCTGCTCCATTTGCATTGCTAGCTGACTGCTATCATGCTAGACAGATACAAAGTTTGCAAGGGGACATTATTATGTGTCTTTTGCTGGATAAGAGATTGTGCAACTTTTTGGACTTCATGGTTTCTTCAGGAATAAGGGAGAAGGGGTATTGCAAAATATAACAAGATTAGGTTACATTTTTAAACCTTTAAACCTCCCCCCTTAAATAAATTCAGACAAGACTCAAATTTTGGTTTGGTTTTTGGCAGAATTTAGGCCACAACTTTATTGATTACAGCAGGTGAGTGGTTGCATAGGCTCTGGTTCGACTAGCTCCCTGCACCCTTGCAGGTAGTGCTGACCCAGGGCACCAGCATAAGTCAGCCTAGGGTGAACACCTGGAATGGCGGAAAGCCAGGGACATACTATGTCCACCACCCAGATGACCCTCGGTGTTGGGTTCAATCTGGCCAATGGGGCGCAGTCCAAACGGATCGAGGGACATATATATACCCATGCACATGACCCGAAGCTTCCTCTTTTGGTGCGTGCATCAGAACACCCGCCCACCGCTCCCTATATTTAGGGCATTTTGCGCATGACCTTGCTATGCCGTCGTCTGTCATCTGTCGTTGGGACAGGGCATGGCAGGAATTTTCCCCAATTGGCTGACTGGCTGTTGCCATTTGGGTTTTGCCTGCTGCGTAGCAAATCTTGTAAGGTTGTGGATAGGCACTGGTTCAGGTGATAGGGATGGGAGAATGGTCTCGCCATCCCTATGTGAAGGGTATTCCGTTAAAGAAATTCAGAGACTCTACTGGTTTGGTCAACCCCCGAGAGAGGGTTGTGCCCATGCCTGAGTCCAGGGGAGCACCTGGGGGGTGAACATAGCCTGTTCCTGGCTTTTTGCCTTCCCAGGTGTTCACCTTTGGCTTACCTATGCTGGTCCTCTGGGTCAGCACTGCCTGCAAGGGTGCAGGGAGCTAGTTGATCAAGAGCCTATGCAACCACTCACTTTCTGTAATCAATAAAGTTGTGGCCTAAATTCTGCCAAAAACAAAACTAAAATTTGAGTCAAATGTGTCTTTATTTAGGGGGGGAGGTCTCTGGCTCTGAACACGCAACAAGCAATTGTGATCCTTCTAATTTTTTATTTCTATATATCGAACTATATTGAACAAGGAAGAATAATGCATATTAAATAAAAACAAAAACTTATCAACAAGGAATTGAAAGATTCTTTCAGCCACTGTCTGCAATAGTCTAATGGATGAGCTGTCTGATTTCTAAAATGAGAAATGCTAAGCCTCACTGCTGGCTAGAGATCTTTGTTTGAATGGAAGTACTTTTGGAGCTATTTCTGGTTGGTGTATCATTTTATTAGATACTTTGAAGCGCTTTCTTTGGCAAAATAACACTCAAGAGTTTGCATATGAACCCTGATCAGTTGACCAAATTCCTTTGCCAGTCAGTGTAGACAGTCAAAACTGAACAAGATAGACCAAAGACCTAGGAAGCTGCTACATACTGACTCATACAATTGGTCCATCTTGCCCAGTCTTCATTGCACAACATAAGCAGCTCTCCAGAATCTTTGTAGGTATAGGAAGATCCTTCCCATCACCTGATACACAGGTGGCAGAGCTTGAACCTTGGATGGTATAAATGCAAAGAATATACTTTATCACTGAGCTATGGCAATATTTTTTTCAGGAGGCTGAAAAACTACACAGTACTGACACCTCTTTTTGTTGTTGTTCAAAAGTGTGACACTTACTGCACCTATTTTTCTAGAAGCACTGGGTACAAGGACATTTCCTATGCGCCTCTTCACCCTCAGTTTTAGTCAGAAGATGTCCCCATGTGGCCTTCTAAAAATACTGAGATCCCTTGTCATTCAAGCTCTGGACTCCAAGCGACTGAGTTTCCTTCCATGCAACTTACAGGGCCAGACCTACTTAGCTTCAGCAGAACTGGACAATAGAATTGTAGAGTTGGTAGGGACCATGATGGTCATCTAGTGCAGTGTTTCCCAACCTTGTGCCTCCAGATGTTTTGGGACTACAACTCCCATCATCCCTAGCTAGCAAGACCAGTGGTCAGGAATGATGGGAATTGTAGTCCAAAAACAGCTGGAGGCACAAGGTTGGGAAACACTGATCTAGTGCAACCACCTGCAATGCAGGAATCTTTTACCTAATGTGAAGCTCAATAGTCACTATATACCGTAGCTTTGTAAGTACTTGAAATGTTCCACGATCTGGTATTTGGGAATGGGGGAGAGGAATCTGTATGAAAGCTATGCTTATGCACGCTTCATTAGAAACACTTGAACAATATTTTGATATAGCATTTAAGCAAATCTGCAGCATTGTTTTGTATAGCATCAGTCCTCCGTAATGGCCCCCAGTTTGCAAGAACTGTCCTTGAAGGAACTCTTTGTACAGTAAATGTATTTTAGCCTAGTGGCACAGTATATGTTCTACAAATGACCTCAGATGGTCTTGGAGGATTATTTCCCCCAATTCAAGCTTCAGGCAAGGCACAGCCTTCAGTCCTGTAGTTACATATATTAAAATAAATGGATTTTCCCCTTTCCCCTTGAAACCGTCAGGCAGTCCACAGTAAATAGATGGTATCGGATAAAATAAATCATTTATGAAAGATTTGGAATGCCATTCATGAAATGACACACGCCACACCTGCTGCACATTGTGAGCTCTATATGTTTTTGTATATGTTTTTGTATGTAACAAAAATTCAATTACTTTTTTTAAGGCTTTTCTATGAACGATTTGTAACGTAGTTTGTTAGGATATAACCCACTTTTGATATACTTACTATTGCTTGTTTTCCCCCCAGCTCTGGAGGCTAGGACCCAAATCAAAGCATTCAATTACAAGAAAGAAGATTCCAACTAAATATCTTCTGACAATAAGAGCTGCTCGACAGTGGAACAGATTTCCACGAGAGGTGGTGGATCGCCTTCCTTGAAGGTTTGTAAGCAGAAGTTGGATGGCCATATGTCATATTTGATCTAGCTGAGATTCCTGCATTGCAGGGGGTTGGACTAGATCAGTGTTTCTCAACCAGTGTGCCTCCAGATGTTTTGGGACTACAACTCCCATCATCCCTAGCTAGCAAGACCAGTGGTCAGGAATGATGGGAGTTGTAGTCCCAAAACATCTGGAGGCACACTGGTTGAGAAACACTGGACTAGATAACGCTCGGGGTTCCTTCTACCTCTACAATTCTATGATTGCGCTCTACCTTGTGGAGGGTGGAGAGTTGGTGATGGAGAGGAAGAACTAGTATGCCCACCCTTGCTCTTCTCCCTCACAACTCAGATTGAAACTTGAAAATGGATATAGACACCCTTGATTGCATTTATCCTTGGAAGCAATTTGTGAAGTACATGCCTGTTGTTCCAATTTGAGGAAAACCTAGCTTTTTAGAGGAGACGTTAGCATGGAGACAAACTAAGGTTGTTGCGTTCAGTTTCCATTGAATCATAGAGTTAGAGGAGTCTTCAAATGTAATCTAGTCCTGTGCCTTGCAGATGCAGGAAATGGACTACCACAGCATTGCTGATCCAGTCTCTGCTTATAAACCTCTAGTGAAAGAGGCTCTATTAGCTTCCAATGCAGTTTGTCCCAGTGTTGAACACCTTGTACCATCAGGAAGGGGTTCCTAATGCCTAAATCCAGTATCTAGAGTTTAGTACAGAGCCTGTGTTGTAATGATTAGTGTCTTGGGCTTGTGCCTGGGACACCAGGGCTCAAACCCCTACACATCCAAGGGGAGCCTGGACAAGTTATTGTCAGGGCTGGAAGCTGCTCTCTTCACCAGAAACCACAGCAGACTGCTGACAGTTCTATAGTCTTTATTTACAACTATATACAGAAGGCATAATGGTCAATCCAAGTCACTCCCTTCAGATACAGCTAACGGCTTTTCCCTCCTCCTACTCCAACACCTAAAGTGCGGGAACCTTGAGCCCTGCCTCTGACCCTTTCTTTTGTACTTGCATTTTGTGTGAGCAGTCGTAAATCTCCCACCCCATCCAATTCAGAGGTTAACCCTTACGGTTCCTGTAAGTCGGCCCGTTCACCCCCACCTCTTCCTGGTTCTCGGGTCCTGTTGGAGTTGACGCTGCTAGGCTCTTCTCCCTCCCCTTCTGCATACAGATATTCCTCTTCTGCTCCTATCTCTAAGTGCTCAGCTAGGTCTGGGGGCTCTGGGCATCCTGGCTCTGCCCTGACAGTTATCATCTCCCAGCCTACCTATACACAGCTTCTCTTACCAGGCCTTTCAGAACAGTGGACATATTGTATGATAGCAAGCATGGTTGCTGATTTAGCCCAGATGGTTCCAAGTTAAGGTTGGCTGGCAACTGACCTAAATGGTTCAATTGGAGCAAAACAGACATTTGTGGTAGGGCAGTAGTTTGTGATATGTTCTAACTTCTAACTGCACGGAACAATGAACCATTCAGCAGAGTTTAAGTTCCAGTGTGTAAAATTTATAGAGTGAATAGAAAGCAAAAGTAGAAAAATGAGCTATGCTTACATTGGCTTGAAAGAAAGGTATTAAATAGTTCAGATGAAATCCATGTTAAGGAAGGAATTAATTCACATGACAGGAAAACCAGAAGGCATCACCATTAGATCACTAAAAATGCCGTGCTAAACACACCAATTTTGAAGTCAATACTACTGAACTTAATGGGACTTCTGAGTAAATATTCATAGGATGGTGCCATAAGTATTACTTCAAGCACTTCGTGGAAATTTTAATGCACCAAGTATGACTTTGTCCACTTCCTCGTGATCCCATCTGTGCTTCGAGAAGCAGTGACCCACTGAACCACCTGATGTGCCCTCACCTGTTGTCACCCCTGCTGTGGAACAAGGGGCAGGTGGACAGAGGCAGTTGCTGGCCCTTTTCCACTTCACTGCCAGTGTTGACCTGCTCTCTGGTCTACCCTGCCACCATAGAATGACAGTGGTGGTGGTAGACATGGAGATGGCAATGGTGTAGAGGATAAGGATGAGCAGCAGCTATCATTGTGCCGGACCCACAACTGTGGTGCACAAATGGCAAATAGCTGCTGCTGTTCATTGTGTCCAGCAGTGCAGTTGGTAGCTGTGGTTGGTAGTGGGCTCCCAGCCTGTGCATGGTCTCCAGAAAATCCCTGACTATGACCATGCTTCCAACCATTCATTCTAGGTCTCGATTCTGGAAGTCCGTTCAACTTCCAAAACATTCAGAAACCAAAGCGCAGTTTCTGATTGGCTTCAGGAAGCTCCTGCAGCCAATCAGAAGCCATGCCAGACATTTGGCTTCTGGAAATCGTTTGAAAACTGGAACACTCACTTCCAGGTTTCAATCGTTCGGGAGCTGATTTGTTCGGGGGCCAAGGTGTTTTGTGATTTGGTTCACCACATTCCAGAAGAGTCTCCTTTGGGGATAAATGCTGTTCATTTTTTGTTGAAATTCATGGAACTACCTTTTGCAATAGTCAAGATATAATTTCTCCCAAGATATAATAATTTCATCCAAAACTTATTTAATTCCAGACAAGTGATAACTCATACTGAAATGATGATGAAAATGTAAGTGATGACTCAAAATGTCATATTAAATGTTATACAATATATGCATATATTTGGCAACTTTACTACTGGAGATTACTGTTAAGGAAGTCTCCGCCCATTAACCTTCTCCTTTCCTAATCTTATAACAGAATTTTTTCAAGTTACTGAAAATTGGAAAGGAATGAAATGCTCCAACAACAGAAGTTGGCAGAATAAAGATACCATGTTATCTTAGAAAACCCAATGCTGGCAGAAGTTGTCGTCAAAGAAATAACCTTTCCCATGTTGTTATCTCTTCTTCCCATAGACCAATGGATGTCTAACGGTACTGGTAAAACTTCATTTCCATATATATGTAATGTATTGATCCACCAGAAAGAATCTTGTTCCAACCCTCTGAGCAAAATGTTAAGGTCATCTCTTTGCACATGCATAGAAGTAATATTGTAAACATTTTCCACACTAGTCTGTTGCCGCAACTCATTTGCTACAAAGATCAAGTTTCAAACACTGCTCACAAAGGTTAAGGAAAGGCTTTATATGAATTATTAGATTGCTCCCGATGTTGCCCCACATTCCTATATGTACAGGTTTGAGCTGGCAAAATCCAAAGTACATTCATATTCTATTATATAATTTTATTATCCCTCTTCACATAGACAGGGGGGCGCGGAACTCAAGTGTGTATGTAGGTAAGAATTGTGTATGATGGGCCTCATCAACCAGACACTGCTCCTGACCCAACTAAAATCAATTCACTTGAAATGGGATGTTCTGGAATCAGAACATGGTGAGTGGAATTTGATATATCCTCCATAATTTCCTTTCCAGCTTCCATATGAAATATTTTGACACACTGCAAAGAAAAAAAAGATCATGCTATGTAGCAGGTGGAGCCATGGGAAATATTTTATTTTTTTACTGGATTCTAGATTCTGGATTTGGATTCTCTGATCAATTTCTTTTCCAAATATGTGGCTGCTCTTGGAAGTTAAGCTTTGTTCATTGATAGAAAGTCAGGGAACCAAAATGAGATGAGGAAACAACTTCTGAAGCTGCTGTTTTGAAAAAGCCACCTGTGGCCATCTCCTCTATATGTATATCTATCCAAATTAAACAGGGTGAATGGAAAGCTATACGGACTTGGTACAAGGGATGGGTGAAACTGTCCATTTCAGTTTCTCTCAGTTTCTCCTTCTCCAAATCTTCATCCAGTTCTTCACATTTCCACATCAGGTTGCATTTTTTTATGTCCTCATGAAACTTCACCTGCATTTTAGTGGGAATTGCATCTAAAACACACAACTTTACCTGCAATTTTGCCTTATACACATTTTTACCAAACCAAGCCGATCCAAATAAATTCATTGTGCTAGCCACTGGCCATGACAAATCTGAATCAAAAATGAATGCAAGGAAAAGGGGTGTTGCACCACAAATAATGGTCTCTCTTCAGATCTCTGCGTCTCCCTTATAGTTTACTGCTATATTGATTTTTACGAACCGTATATTCCCTAGTATTTTTATTTCCCCTAATATAATGTGTGTGTTATTTTCACTAGATTTTAACGCACATTTTACCTTAGTATATTTTTGTACACATTTCTTGGCTGGAGAACTGTGTTGCAAAATTCACAGGACTGTGAATTTCAAATGATGGCTGCTGTTCGGTTTGCATATGGCTTCAGAAAGTGTGAATTAGATAGATTCACTTTTAAATGCCAAAATAATTGAATTCCTCTCCCATCCCTACTTGGTACATGCAACAATTATGGGCTGATTGTTTTGTTGTTGCATCCCCTACCACAGTTAATGGCTATGGCTGACCTCAAAGTCTCTTGCCAATTCTAAAACATGCCTCAGCATTTGTTTTCTTTTAGATTTTAGACTGATTGCCTTCTTCAAATGTCCCTAACTACAGTTCAGGTCATTTCCCCACCCTCCAGTCCTCTGTTGCTCATGTTTAATACATACTTTGCAGGATATGATTACAGAATACCAAAAAGAGCCTAAAGCAATACATTCCGTCACTCTGATCATATAGACTTATATCCCTCTTGCCCCCTCACAAGCTCTGTAGAAAGAAAACTGCCCAGGCTCTTGCAAAGATGCTGAAGACTCTTTTCAAATAATTATGTGCTGTCACAGGAGAATAAGAAAAGGGGAGGTGGAGGGGAGGAACTTGATTCCTGAATTTCAGAAGTGGGAACAAAAAAGACTGAAAGAAGCCTGTGCATTGTAAGCCCAGGGCTAAGATCATTCTAGTCACACAAAGGCAGGATTCCAGGAGACAGGAAGTCAGATCCACAGAAGTTTTCTCTCAAAGCACTTTTTCCAGAATATGTGTCGTTACTATGGCACCAGCGAGAAACACAGGCCAGACGCTGTCCTGCGATCCCTGTGTGCTAATTAAGAACATTTAGTAATTAAAAGTGACAGAAAGTGACCTCAGTCAAAAGCCCTGTTATGCTCATCAACAAGAAGCATGCCTTTCCACACTGTAGCCATGCTATTGCTAATGTTGAATGGCTTTTGTTTCCTTGCTCCTTTTTTTTTTCTTGACCAAAAACTAGTGCACACATGCCACAGGCAGTTCTGAGGGGTGCGCATATGCAAAATTTGCTACATGTGACACATCAAATGCCTTGAACATTTGCTTGTAAACATCAAGTATTTGAATCATGCTCATGACAATGGGAATGGCATCTATCCTGTATCAGTATTTTACTATGGACCACAGAAAGCACCTGCAACATTGGCAGAACACACAAACCAACAAAAAACTGCACTGTGCACTAACAAATAATAATCAAGGAGCATTATTTTAGCTTCTGAGATGCCATTCCAAAGGGGTGTGTGACAAAATGCCGACCCCCAATCGGTGGCATGGTTCAGAATTCATGGTGCTTACACTTCTTTCCTTTTTACTCAATAAAATCCTTGTGAACCAAACTGTATTGCAGTTTATTATGATTACTGGAATTCCTATTACAAAAAATTAATTAAAAGATTGGCAGTGTGAATGCAAAGATCATGTAAATGCAGTGTTCAGGAACGAGAGGAAGACACTTCATGGGGCAAAGGTTCTGAAAGGAAATGAAATTTTCCTCATTCTGTATCATAAAGAGAAAGAGCAAAATCAACATCAGTTTGTGGCACAGCTACAGATGTGCTGTAGATATAACTTGTCAGGAAATTTTATCAGTATTTTAGAACACATTGATCCTAATATGCACTTTATGTTTATTTTTATTGCAAAATGATTTCCTAATATAAAATCCTTCAGGTTTTTGGAGAATGCCACCTGAAACCTATTTCTGGGGAAACAGAGAGTAGAATTCAAGCAAATAAATGATCTCTGAACATCCAGTATACAAGTGTTCTGACCGAACATTCAATCCACATTCAAAGTTCCAGCACAGAACAATTGTATGACAGGTAATGTACACAGCAAATAACTGCACGACAACTTTATAACAACCACGTGCTGGAAACCACAGGAGCAGAGAGCATTCTTGTGCTTGGGTCCTGATTGTGAGTTTCTCACAGGCATTTATGTGGCCACTGTGAGAACAGGATGGTGGACTAGATCAGGGCCGGCTCTAAGGCAAGGCTGGGTGTCGCAAGGTGCCAGGCCGCCGGGCCGCCAGGGGGGCGCCGCGTGGCTGTGCCTGCGGCAGCCACGCTATGCCCACCAGACAGCCGCAGTGGGAAACGGGGTGGGGGGCCACCAGAGCGATCTTCACACCATGGCGCCAGGGCGCCAGATATGCTTAAGACGGCCCTGGACTAGATGGGCCATTGGCTTGGTTCAGCAGGGCTCTTCTTATACTTGTATGTTATGTTGGCAAATCTCCTGTGTCTTTTCTGAGAGTGGTAGTGTCCATACACCCTGCTCAAATAATCTCATTGGTTTTAATGACAGTGACCCAGAGGAAGCAGTGTCTGTCAATGAGAATTTCTCCTGAAATGTAGTAGCTTGAATAAAGTCAGTTGTGGAACAAAGCATGAATAGCCTAGCCCTTTAGGATGCACAGTATGAGTTCTGCTAAACTAGCCAGTTTTGCTTTGAGAGAAGTGCAGGAGAAGGCATATTGATTATCCTTCGTGCCTGAGCAAACTATTCATAAATTCAGCCCAGGGAGATACTTTGTACTTCTAATACCAAGCTTGCATGGGGGCACTTATCTCTCTAAATCGGCATTCTGAAGCCACTAGTCAAATTGAGGAACTTAATTTTGCAGACAGCTGGAGAGAAATATTTTTGGACTTTTTACCTCCCCGCCCCACTTAGAAATTAACTTCTTTCCCCCTCCAACAAAAAGAGTTTGCTGAACAAAAGGCTAAATGTCTGCTAGCAGGAAAATGGTCTCTCGGTTCTCCCAAGAGGGTTCAATAAGAGAGAAAACTGCTGCAAGGCTGCAAAAAAGAGCTTGATTTCCTGTTTGTTTTCTCCAGCAGTGTGAGTGGTTGTGCTTTGTTCTGGTTGAAAGGCTGAGCTCATGAATGCTCTGTCTCCCACAAAGCAGGGCGAGTGCTCCTGCTGAAGCTGGCTGAAGTCCTTATTGTTTTGAAAGATGCTCAGAACCCCCAAATGTTTGGTTTCACAATACAGCTGTTTCCCCAGTCTTGGCCTTACCCCAAACTCCATCCCCATTGCTGGCACAGGACATTGGCAGGTTTTCTGCCGCCAATGCCCATAGTGTAAGCACCCACCTGCATATTTGGCTAATAATAATAATACAGTAATAATACCCCATTTATCTGGCTAGGTTGCCCCAGCCACTCTGGGCAACTTCCAACACATATAAAAACATAATAAAACATCAAACATAAAGAACGTCCTGATACAGTGCACATAGGCCTTCTCCATGTGAAAGGGACCCTTACAGCAGTGGTGGTCATGGCCAACTCACATGACCTCCTTCACAGGTTTTTTTTTCCAAAGGGGAGGGGGGTCATGTGATCCTCTCTAAGAAGAACTATGGTAACTAGATTTTGCAGGTTTTACGTTCCCACAAAACCCAAAAGAAAAAAAATGCAGAACTTCCTTGTTATTTAAAACACAAAGCTTGATCACAGGTTTTATTCCACCAACCCCCCCCCCCCAAATAAAGACTAGAGAGACATAGTTAAGCAGCTGGGAGGAAAATTGTAACAATGCTAACATGATGTCAAAAAAGACAATGATGTATTGAAGGGCTAAAGCTTTAGGAATTGCAAAGTATTTCTCAGTGTAGTTGTGTCCCACTTGTGATGTCCTATTGGTTAGATTGCCAAGCCAATATTCTGAATTCATCTGCAGAGCACTTCTTTTATCTACATTGCACTGACAATTAAATAACATTCTAGCTTAGAAAGATGTGCCAGTTTTCTGAAAGCATTGGTATGTAGCAATCTGTGTTTGGGTGGCAGCCAGAGCAGTGCCTATAAAGCACATCAACATCACAAATAAACACCTTGATGAGAATTTCTCTGTTTCTGTTTGTTAGGGGGATTTTGGTTGACAGCGTTAACATAAAAAGACAACTGTAGCATAGTCTAATTTACAGTATCTTCACATCAGGAAAATTAAGGTATAGGGTTTTTTAAAATTAAAAAAGTAAAGAATCCTTTTGGAAATAATGTACATTTGCAGCATAAAAGGGAACAAGACAGTCTCTGCACGTACATGTGCGCAGCAGAACCTCCACAGAATTTTATTTATGGTCACTGATTTTCCGTCTGTCTTACCCATCTTTCATATTAATTTAAACACAAATCTCGGTTTATGATGTCCTTTAAGGAATACCAACGAAACAACTGATTCATTATTGCACTGTAACCATGCTACTTGCGTAAGGAGAGCAGATAAATCTTACCAAAAAACTAAAAAAGAAACCTGCTTCGAAATAGGATTTCAAAGATAAAAAGGCAAGTAAACTTTTTGTTCTTACTTTTGTGGTGGTAGGGAAATATCCCCCACCCCCACCCCCACAAAAGATTCCCATTGGGGAAGAGGTGTAGGTCAGGGTAGAACATCTGCTTTGCATGTAGAAGGTCTCAGTTTCAGTTCCTAGGTAAAATCGTATTCAGTCCCATTAAACTATCTAACCTCAGCAGCAGCAGAAACAGAGTACTGCTGAGTGGGATGTATCTTATGTTAAAGATGAAGCGGTCAAGGGTTTGCCCAGGTCTTTTTTTCCCCAGCCAGAACTTAGTTCTGACACCTCTTAGGTAGGCACCATTGCCATTCCATGAGAACAAAGGAGGTGTTCATGGTGAGTTCTGGCACTTCTTTTTCTAGAGAAGCAGCACTGGGTTTGCCACTGCTTTAAGTGGCAGTTTGGCTGCCCCCAACTTCCGCTGTGTTGAAATCTGTGCTGTGCAAGGCTAAGGAAGACTTAAACACGTTGCAGAGTTCTGAAAAACAGACCAGAGGCAATTGTATTTCATCCAGCAGAGCTTTAGTGCTACTGAAGGCAAATGAACACAATGGTCACAAATCCAATACATTCAGGATTAGCACAGTCCTTCCTATGCTGCAGAAGAGACTTCCATTTTTCTGCCTTCTTTCTCAGAGCAATTGATAATTTCTATAAAATTTCTGGGGGTATGAATTTTTGAGCTTTCCCAATTGTTCCAAAGTGACCAAAGGTGTGGGTGTTTCTTTCCAAGTCAACATCTCCCCACCTCTCTGCAGCCTTTGTAAAAGCCCCATGGGAGGAGTTACTTGACGATGTCTTCCCCTGGGCTTTCGTTGAAGAGCGGGGCATCCAGGAATGTTGCAAATCACTTTTGAGATGATTTGTAGAAGGAGAGGAAGGACAGAAATTCAGCCATCTCAAAAGTAAGGTAAGAAGGGGGGGGGGTTCCAAAACCCTGTATGCCACCCCTAAGAATTTTACCATTTCCCCCTCTCCCTATAAATAATTTCCAAGTACAATTTCTTTTCTCTGCAATTGATGGAGAAGAGTCAATGAAGAAGATTTTTTCAGCGCAGCACTACCTTCAAAAACACAGTGGCAACTCAGAATGCTCCATATAACTGATGCTACAAAAACGAGGAAAGTTCCTGAATGACAAGTCCCCCTTTTGTCCATAGAGACAAGGACAAAGAGCCCTGCAAGTGACATACACGACTCCAAATTTCTCATCAAATAATTGCCTTCTATATGGGCATGCCAAGCAGTTCTCACTTCAAGCACTGTGGCACACTGCGTGACAAAAGAAAATGCAAGTGGTGACTTGGGACCCATTTGGGCTGTCAAAATGCATAGCAAAGAGCAAGAGGCTCATGCTACAAAACATCAGTCACTGCAGAAGTAATAAGGACATCTAACTGACACAACATTTGCAATGCAAGTTCAAACTTATGCCTTGGTGTAACGGGGATCTTTATAACAGCCATGTCACCCACGTTCTCTAATATAGCTCATGCCAGGACTCTCAAGCCCACAATAGTTGGAAAATCTTAACTCAGGAAGACTATGACCACCATCTAGATCAGGCATCCCCAAACTTCGGCCCTCCAGATGTTTTGGACTACAATTCCCATCTTCCCTGACCACTGGTCCTGTTAGCTAGGGATCATGGGAGTTGTAGGCCAACACTGAGGCTAGTGATATACTTTTCTTGCATACTGAGAAATGCTCCATCAGCTCTGAAGTCATGAGGACACTGGAGGTTTACAGCTTGCACATAGCCTTCTGCTAACAATCTCATTGCCAGGACCACCCACACATCTTTGGGGGCCTTTTGGGCGGCATCTTTGAAATTGCATATTTATTGCATAATAAATATATGAGTTACTGAGAATTGCCGGTGGCAGAATGTTGTTGCTGTCGACATTGGGGGGGGGGGGGTTGAAAGGCCTTCACCCTGCAGAGATTCATCGACCTCTGGCTCCGACGTAAATCAGCGACTCAAGCTTACGGCCTTGAGCATGCTATACGTAGCAGAGTAAACTGCACAACAGAAGAGGCTGAAGGCTGTGGATACATGCTAAAACTATGGATTTATTTTACATAAATCAGAACAAAGAAACATGTCGTCTCTCCTTGCTGTCTTCTCGGAGAGAGACTCAAAACAAAAGCAATACACAGAGCGGAAGTTCTGCTCATGAGACCTAGCAGTCTGTGCTGGAATGTAAACAGACATGTCTGCAACAAAAGGTGGAATGGAATCTCCCAACAGTTGCACCCATATCTAGCATATAGGCTTCCCACAGGCATCTGGTTGGCCATAGTGAGAACAGGATGTTGAACTATGTAGATGGACTATTGGGCTGATTCAGCAGGCTGTTGAATAACAAATAATAATAATAATAATAATAATAATAATAATAATAATAATAATAATAATTTATACCCAACCTATCTGGCTGGGTTAGGCTCCCAACAGAATATTAAAAATACAATAAAACAACAAACATTAAAAACTTCTCTAAACAGGTCTGCCTTCAGATATCTTCTAAAAGTCAGATAGTTGTTTATTTCCTTGACATCTGATGGGAGGCAGTTCCACAGGAAGGGTGCCACTACTGAGAAGGCCCTCTGCCTGGTTCACCGCTTCTTGCAGTGAGGGAACTGGCAGAAGACCCCCAGAGGAGGACCTCAGTGTCTGGGCTGAGCGATGCTGGTGGAGATGCTCCTTCAGGTATACTGGGCCGATCTAGCATGTCTTTATGTATATTTCATTAAGTTGCACGCACATGACTCAACATGTTAATCCATGTGCAGAGCACTCTGAATATGTTCTGCTCTGAATTCTTGCATTTTCCCTTTTGAGAACTGAAGACATGATGAGCAATTTCTAACTAGGGCAGTGTTTCTCAACCTTTTTTGGGCCACGGCACACTTGTTCCATGAAAAAAATCACGAGGCACACCACCATTAAAAAAGTTAAAAAAATTAACTCTCTGCCGCCCTATATTGACTATATAATTATGACTGTAATTTATTCTGTATCTCTTCCTCTCCCCGCTTTTTAAATACCAGTAAATGAAGCCAAAAGAGAGAAAACAGTGCTTAAATGCACAGATGTTTAAATGCACTTACTTGCAGGCATGCTAAGGTAGATTTCATTTGGAGGGAGGGGAGGAGAGGTGGAGAGAGGGAGAAGGGGAGGGAGCGCAGCCCAGAGCCGGCTCCACTCACACTCTATTGTTCCAGGCACCAAGGCGAGTGGGGGTGGGGAGAGAAAGAAAGAAGCTGCAGGGAAATAAAGCGGCAGTTGCTTACACGCGCGTAAATGGGTGCCGCTTTATTTCCCTGCACGGAGGAGGGAGGAGGCGAGGAGGGAGGAAAGCTGGAAAGCTCCACGAGGGAGGAGGGAGGAAAGCTCTGTGAGGGAGAAAAGCCCCGTGCATCCCCTCTCCCTGGACTGAAAGAAAGCCGTAGCTGCTTACATGCGAGTAAGCAGCTGCTGCATTCTTTCCCTGCAGGGAGGAAAGCCCCGCGTGTCCCCTCTTCCTGCACGGAAAGCAAGCGGCAGCCGCTTACATACGAGTAAGCTGCTCCTGTTTTCTTTCCCTGCAGGGAGGAATGCCCCGTGAAAGATTGGCAGCCGCCAGGCGTCGCGGCACACCAGCCAGCGTCGGGTGGCACAGTACTGTGCCACGGAACAGCGGTTGAGAAACGCTGAACTAGGGTGTAGATATGGAGGGTAAAGTAGTAGTACTTATTCCAGTTCCTGCAATCCATGGGTGTTTCTTAAATCCTACAACTCAAATTGTTTAGAAGACAAATTCTAAAAAGTTCACTTCAGATGTGTACGTATCATCAGTTTTGATGTGGACACACTGTGATATAGAAAAGCTGTTGGACAACTATAGTTAAACAAAATGAGCTGAGTGTAAAGGGTTCAACAGTTTAAAAGGACACTTTTAAAGCTTTTCAAACACTTACATGTGTGAATGGGCCGTTGTAGACATAACACCACAGACAGAACCTTCATTTCGACACAAATGCAGTACAATACAGTTGGGATGCACAGTCATTTTAAATGCACATTTAATAAGGAATGAATGAGCTCCATTTATTCCATTTTTCTTTTTGCAATGAAAACAAATGGAAACGTGAAAATGAATGGAAAACACATGTTTGTTTGTTTCAGTTGCTGTCCATTGGAGCTCTGTTTCTGCACTAGAGACATACTCTGGAGCAGAGTGTACAGTTCACAAAACACTCTGCTTTCAAGTGTTCTGCGTACACTGTGTTCCAGACAGTGCCTCCAATGCAAAGCAATTGGAAAGGTCAGAAAGAGGGGGAAGAAAGAACTCCACAAAACTGAAAGATTGGGAAAGCATTTAGTTGACATAGCAGTTACCCTGTGCCAGTGTACCTTTTGTTAATTACCTATAAAATGAGTAACCTTAGTCCTATTGATCTGCAAATTAGCAGCTCTGAATTTCATGCCCACAGAATGTAAAACATAAGAATTACAAGCAGGAGAATTCCATCTGAGTATCTGACGGAAAGTAATACGATTATAGGATGCACGCCTTTCCAAACTGCCTATAAAATGGGGACTCTTTGATCACACTGTTTGGGAAACTAGGCATGACTGCTATACTAGAGTTAGCTGATATTGAGACAAAATACACACATGTATTGCAATAAAACCTAGCCAGACTTGGGCTGTAAAACCCAGCCACCTCCATGCAGACCAATGCTTATAAAAACACCACTGATTCTTTGTGAAAGAGACAGCAGTGTAACGTAGAATCAACTGACATAAAGGTGAGTTGCTGGACTGGGATCTATGCAAAACTCCCATGCCAGCATTCTTGTATAAATGAATGCCTTCCATATTAGTGTCCATTTTTCTTTGCATCCCCTCTAGCAATATGTTGTTGATTTGATGTACTCTCAGTGAGGTCTAATGTCATTGGCACACCAGTTTAAACATAGCTTATTGTATCCTAGCAAAAGTGGTCCTGATCGGAGCTGGCCCACCCACAAGGCACCATTAACAAGGTGACCTGAGTCAGATCTGAGTGTCTCTAAAGTCCTGGGTCACTCTGTGGATTTGGGTGTCCCAAAACGCAGCATTTTAAAAACAACCACTGCTTTGCCTGCTTGTCTTTTTTATCATTTGTTTGTATTGTCCTTATGGATCTTATTTTTTATTGAATTTATATATATGGTTGTACACCACCATGGCACTTTATAGTAGCATATTTTTATAACAAACAATAATTAAAACAAAAACACTGCTGACAAGGGAAACACTTTGAGCTTGGGTAGGGTAAAGGATCCCTGGATAGTTAAGTCCAGTCAAAGGCGACTATGGGGTTGTGGCGCTCATCTTGCTTTCAGGCCGAAGGAGCTGGCATTTGTTCACAGACAGCTTTCCGGGTCATGTGGCCAACATGACTAAACCGCTTCTGGTGCAACGGAACACTGCGACGGAAACCAGAGCACACGGAAACACTATTTACCTTCCTGCCACAGTAGTACCTATTTATCTACTTGCACTGGTATGCTTTTGAACTGTTAGGTTGGCAGGAGCTGGGACAGTGCAATGGGAGCTCACCCCGTCGCGAGGATTAGAACCGCCAAGCTTCTGATCGGCACGCCCAAGAGGCTCAGTGGTTTAGACCACAGCACCATCCATGTCTCACTCCTTGGGTAGGAGAGAGATAGTGAAGAGGGAGGATCTTTCATTTTGGTAGACATGTTTAGGTTCTAATCACAGTGAATTTCCCCCCACGGCACTCCAAAACCAATGAGCCAGGGGACGGATCTTTGCTTTTCATGTGGATCTAGGGTGGTTTCCTCCCACCACCACTCCATTGCACATCAGTGGAGAGAGAGCATAGGCTGTATCCTCCAAAATCCATTGTGGGGAGCAGAACCACCACACCCTTGGAATAGCAGGGTCCTCGCTGGTATGTGCATGTGTGTGACATTTCCCCCACTTTAGTCTTTCCTGGTGATCCATGGGTTTCCCCCCGCCATAACCTCTTATGCTTTAAAGTCCATTGTGGTCTCTCTTTCCCCCCAAGTAATCTGTACCCCCATGATTTGTGGTAGTAGGCAGAATTTCACCTCAAGCCTTGGCTTCCTGCTCACAATGAGTGTGACATATTTACCTACCTTGTTCATTCCTGGGATCTAGGCTCTTTTTTCAGCACCATACCTGGAACCCGTATGATTCCTATTGTAAACACACACACACCCCAAAAGCAGGTAAGTCTGCCCTTCAACAAAAAAAACATGTAACTATCATTCTGCAATTTGCCAGGCTTTGTACTTTTAGAAGGCGTGGCTCTGCCTGTAAATTGCATCCAATTCTGGCAGAAAATAAAATAGGACTTTTCAAAACAAACAAACAAACTTTAGTGACACCCTGCACAAAATCATATAGATGCATCGCCTTACAATTTGACAGGCTTTATCCACTGTGAATGTGCTCCTGTACCTTCAAATTGCCACAAACTCTTCCCCCTTTTTCACACAAGTAGATGTGAAAAGCTTCCAGTACAAGTTGAATCTTGGTGCACACCCCTATCATTTGCCTGTGTTATATTTCACAGCCTTTTTCCCATCTCAATCTCAGAAACAGACCTAGGCAATTAAGAAAATTTAATTATCTGAAATGTTTTTGTTTTGCCTTGTTTCAAAATTAGAGACAGACCATAAGTTCTGTTCCAATAAGATCTCCATGTACAGTTTTGATAGCATTTTCAAATGTCTGGACACACTGCATCTGTTGTTTACTGGATCACTTAACAGCAGTAAATATAAATTCAAAATCTATCTGAAATAATTAGCATGTGTTGAAGCTTAGCATTAAGCAGAAATGCCATAATACTTGTACAGCAGAGAAGGAGTAGCAGGGAAGCTAGGGTTTTCCAGTTCCAATTTAACTACATTGTCATTGTACACCTTTCCTTGTCTGTTTCTCCCTCTGCTGTTTTGTGAACTTTGCCTCTCCCTGTTGAAATGAACAAGGGAAGCTTCCCAGCTGAGGAAACCTGTGCATAGTTGCCAACTCCTAGGGGCCAAGGAATATTTGAGAGGGCACCCCCCCCAGGCATTGTCATTTAAATGGTGTCCATGCACCACATCATATGATTGATCATGTGGGGATTGATCATGTGGGGACGGGCTTTCCTCCTCTCCCAATATTTTATTCAAGTTGGCACCCCTGGCTCTGTGCATATATTCCAGAGTAAGAGTACATATCTTGTACTCTTCTATATAAACAACAACAAATACAATGAAATAAATGAATGAATAATATATTGCTGCTCAGAACAGGTGAGTGGATCATATTATTACTGCTCAGTCCTATTACTTTGAGGTTATGGTTTGCAGTCAGCTTGCAAACCAAAATTAGAAAGCGGGTTCCCAGTCCTGGTTTGCAGGTGAGCACAAACCATACTATAGTTTGTCCCAAAACAGGAAAGGAATTGCTACACACAAGTGGAGAATAGGAAGGATGTGAGCCCAAAGATCTTTGAAAACCCATTCTTCTAGAATCAAGTTTGGTGTTACATCTGAAACAGTCCACTAGGTACACTGAAAGATGCTAAAGAAATGATTAATGAAAATACACGCATTCTGAGAAGAATGGAACCATTATTCAATGGTGCAGCTAGGCTCCATCTTTGGAGATGAAGCCTGGGGTGCCACTGCCTAGGAACATTCACCGAGGCAAATGATGGGGACCATGGCAGACAGGCCACACATTGGCACCAAGTCAACATGGGAATGCCAGGACTACAAAGGCCGATGCTAGACACCATATATATTTTTTAAAAAGTATTTTATAGCTGGAGTGGTGGCATGGAATGCACATGGTTGCAGATGGTCATTTTATTCTTTTTACTGCTATTTTATAATAAAAGGATGCTTATTCCCAAATAAACGTGTTGAGCACAAGGCCAGCAGAATCCATCTTCTTCCTGTAATCATCATGGTGCAATGGTTTCAGTGAGTTTAAAATATGAAAGTGCACATACCCATGGTGCTTCTTTTTTCATCTGGGTTGGCAAATTGTGGTGTGGGTTTTTTTTGGGGGGGGGCACTAATGTATCAGCAGCATGGAAGCAGCTGCCAAAGATGGAATGGCATTTGTGGAGGTGGTTGGGAAAAGGGAAATGTTAATCATGTGTTTCACCAATGACCATTTAAAGGGGAAAAGTTCCATAAGACCATTAAGTCCAGGGTCTAAAATTACCACACTGCACTACATCAGCTGTTACTGTGAAAGGGACAAGATTAAAATATATTGATACTCTCTGCAAAACATGTTAAAGTCTTCTGCCTCTTTTCTTAGATGGAAAATGCTATTATGATGTTAAATGTAGCAGTGTTTCATTTTAATAGTTCATAAATGGAGCTTTTGCTTTTCTTCTTTTAATCGTTGTTTACTTGGCCTGTCTGTGAATCATGGACTCCTTTCATTTGCTATATGCTGAATTTTCGTTTTAACGATTTGTATCGTTTTGGGAAACAAAGAAACAATGAAATGGACATTTTAATCAATTCACTGTGACTTGATCAAAAAGGCTCCCACAAACCCTCATTGTTATTTATTTCGTGTGGGTTTGAAATATGTCTGTGGTGTTCCATTGGACCTGACATTTTAAAGGGAAACCCTTGCTTTGTAGAAAAAAATGAGATATACCGGTACATTTAAAAAGTTTTCACAATGTCGGAGCTTATCAGATAACAAGGCGGGGGGGGGGAGTACTTCACATAACACATCACTAATTTGTGCAACTCACTTCAAAAACTATTAGATATATGTATGGGGGGAAATTCAGCTATGATACCAAACTTCTGTGTTTAAAAGTAGCAACCCTTTGGATACCAGTTGCTAGAGGGCAAAGGAGTACTGATGAAATTATGTTATGCTCATAGCCATCCCAGAGACATCTGGGAGAGGCAGATATAATTATTATTGAGTGAGGCCACCACAAAAAACAGGATGTTGGAGTAGATAGACTTTTGATGTGATCAAGCAGAGTTCTTCTCCTGTTTGTCTGGATGCCCATATTTCTATGTTAACTCTTCAGAAGAGTGGCAGGATACAAATACAATATATACTTCACCTTATTCAATTAAAAGGTAGGAAAGCCCAAAGACCTACTGTTTTTGAACATACAGAATCTACACATCCTGTTTCTAACATAAATGGCACCCACTGCTCCAAGTCACTAATTGTATTCACTTCAAAGGAAAGCAAGTCCACTAATGATACCATTAACATTTAACCTATTGTATTTCCTGAAAACAAACAGTAAGTGGATACATATAATTTTCTCAAATATAAAATTCTCCAGAGGCTACTGTAAGGAAGAGAAAGAGAATAAAACCTATCCATTCTATTAATTAAACATTCAAAGAAACTCAGGTTGCTCTATAATCTTATACAAATCACAAGTGTCTATCCGTGTGTTTAATTGCCATGCTTTCCTCCTTTTTCCCCCAGAGCACTTTTTCTCCTGACCTTTTCATGCTGTTTCTGCATTCCATGTAATTTTGATTAAGAAATGTTTAATTGCTAAAATAATAACTGCTGCTTTTTAATCCTTTGCAAGTCAGCTCTTGTTTCTCTGTTTTAATTCCCGGAGAATGCAGGAAGTTTTTCTTTAAGGTGGCATTGATCCTGTACAGGTTTATGGGAGAATTTCCTTGTAATCATGGGTCATACTTGATTTCAATATCAGTTCCATCCCAGGACCTGGTAAAGCAGCACCACAGAATCACAGCATTAGAAAACACTCCCCACACTAGGTTTCATGAAGCATTTCGTGAAGATTTAAAAGTAATCAGCACTAAAAAAAGAGAGTCAACCTTATCTTTCTGTTGCATTAATTTTAATCTACAGGAGTGATTGTCATGTTATCAGGCTATCACTGGAATAGTAGCAGCAATGAATGAGAACCGATTGTGATAGCCAGGTTGCACAATGGAAATCTGGTTGTACAATGGGGTTTCTGATCTCTCTTCTCCCCTCTACAGCTCAACCTGTATGCCCCCAAAATAGGGCCCACAAGAGCTACAGGTAAGGAAAAAATGGGGGGAGGCCTCACTTCGTGGGCAGATGCCTCTTGCATTATTCCCTGGGGAGAGTATTCCATAGACAGGGAACCACTGCAAAGAAGGCCTGTTCTCGTGTTGCCACCCTCCAGACCTCTTGAGGAGGAGGCACACAACGGAGGGCCTCAGGAGATGATCTCAGGGACTGGGTAGGTTCATATGGGAAGAGGTGGTCCTTGAGCTATTGTTGTCCTAAGCCATTTAAGGCTTTATAGGTCAAAACCAGCACTTTGAATTGGGCCCAGAAACTAATTGGTAGCCAGTGCAGTTGGACCAGGATCAATGTAATATGCTCAGATGGTCTACATTTGATCTCACCCAGTGCTTTAAAAGGCAAGAACTGCATACGCAGGAATGCAATCTCCCACTGACAGCTAATGGAGGGCTTTCGCTGTCTGCAGTGGCTTTTGCTTGTGTGCAGAATAAAGTGTAGAAAATTTTTCCATGGTTTCAGCTGAAGTATTAAGAGGAAAATTAGGGCTTCTGATTTGCAGAAGGAAGAAGCAAAATGAAATTCTATTTATAAAACAGCCATTCTGTTTTTGTTCATATAAAACATCTGAACACTTTTCCAGCTCTGCCGGCTTTCTGTTTGCAAAGAGGTTGTTGTTTATGCAAAGGAGCATTTAAAGCTGGAGTCCTAATCTGAAGTGGTGCAGATCTTTCTAACACCTCATTGGCCTACAAGCATCTATCAGTCCTGATTGATGCTCTCATTACAGGAAAAACACATGATCTCGTGAGTGAAAAATGAAAAGGCTGCTGAACCTTTTTAGAGATGGACCTCCTCAACCATGGAAAAACATGGGTGGGAGGAAGCCATACCTGCCAAGTTGCTGTCAGAGAAATAAGGGACCGGGCCGGAAATAGCAGACTGGAAGTAGCGCTGCCGCCATTTTTGAACTGGGCGGAGCATGCTCAGAAGTGACTTTTGATGCTGCTCTGCCCAGTTCCAAAATGGCTGCAGTGCGACTTCTGGCATGGTGGCCATTTTGGAACTGGGCAAAGCAGCATCAAAAGTCGCTTCTGAGCATGATGGCCGCCGCGCCAGAATAAACCAGGGAAAAACAAAAAAATCCGGTTTTTTCAGCTAGGAACAGCTGGAAAAACGGGGATTTCCCGGGGGAAACGGGAGACTTGGCAGCTATGGAGGAAGCAGTGCTACACTCTCCCCCTAACATACTAGCAGGAACATTAAGTGTTGGGAAGGAAATAATATCACGCAGGGGGAGATCCATTTTGCCTTTGACTAATGTAATTATGCGATCCCTTGAGAAATGATTAGCTTCCCTTAATTTATATCTTAGAAACACATTTTCATAATGTGTTGCTGTTGCATTGTATTTAGTGCATCTAGTTTATCTCTCGAGGATGGCACACATTCGGCTTGCCTGCCGATGAGTTAATAGAAAATTGATTATGTACTGGGAAGGCACTGGACTGATGATGTCCAAAATAGAATTACTTTAATGGTATGTGCTTCAAAGTGAGAGCTAAATTAGTATTATATGTTTCCAAAAGTTAACCTTTGCATCAGAGTTTACGGAAAATAACAGTCAAGCATCCCACCCACCCCCTGCCAGCGGTTGTAATAGTGGGTTTGTTGTCTTACAACAATGGGTCCCTAATGTTATGCTGTGAGAGGAGAAGAGGATGCTCCTTCTTCTGTTTATGCACTTCTTCCCTGTCACCTAGTCTGAAAATGGCCTGCCGCATCCTGCTATGTGAACTATGGCAGAAAGTTGAAACCACAAAGGAAAATTGTAGCGCATATAAACATAAGATGGAGAAACAGCCAACATCCTTGCACTGCTGCTGTGCAGGTGGTACTCACTGAGATGGGATAATGCTTAAGTAGACAGTACTGAGCTAGGTGAACAAATAAGTTGACCTCATAGAGTAGTTTCTTATGTTCCTAATAGCGCACTGACAAACTAGTTTTCTGTGTGCAGGGTATTTGTAGCCTGAAGGGGAACACTCCAGGAAAAGCCTTACTACTTGATTATGCTTCGTAAACACTGCATTCAGAAGAGTAATCATAGAAATGTGTGAAAATGTCAAGTCTCATTTGCATGCAGCATTTTTATGACTCTTCATACCCATCAAGCTAATGAGTGCACAAATGGCAACCGGGGGTGGGGGGTGGGGGAATTTAGGGTGTGTGTGTGTGTATTTATTTGCTTCTTGTCAAAGACTACAGATGCATTAGCTGAAATCTGCCATGCAAAACATGTGTGCACAGGGTGCTGACATTCCAGAGACTGCTATCTATTAAGGAGGTAGAAGACTCATTGTTTTTAGCTAGAATTTGTAACTCAGCCTTCTTTTCTAAAAAAAGTGCTAAGCCATTAACAATATATGCCAATCTGAGTAAACTATCAGTATAACAACACCTCCTAACAAACTGTATAACAGTATAAGCAAAAAGCTATTTTTATATTATATTATTATTATTATTATTAAATATATAAAAACAGAAAACAATCATAAAACAAATGTGAACATGGCAACAGTTTCAAATTCAAATCCAGCCATGACAAACGTAAATACAAGTGGCAGGTTAGTTGTATCTCCCACTCAGAAACCTAAGCACAAGAAAGGTTTGTTCCCTTAAGTCCACAGAAGCAGAAAGGAATATGGAAGTCTTGGGGGTTTTCTTTATTAAAAAAATGATTAGGTACATCCCAGCACAATTCTATACACATCTACTCAATAGTAAGCCCCACTGAGTTCAATAGGGCTTATTCCCAAGTAAGTGGCTATAGGGTTATAGCCTCAGTCCAGTACAGCAGTGGGCAACCTCGAGCCTACCTGACGTTATCTTCTCCAGTTGGCATGCAAAACCCTTTGAGCCAAGTCACACCCACCTGTCTCACACCAGATATTATATATGGCATCAGGTGTGGGGCAGGTAAAGACACAGCTCCCTGCCAAAAGTGAGGTTTGCGAAGCCCTGGGTATTTCCTCCTGCACTTTGATTTCAAACTATGTGAACAAGGGAGCGTGGGTCACCTGATGTTACTGTGATGTCAGGTGACTGACAGGTGGGTGGTCCCAGTTCTTCACCCCTAGTGAAGCTTGGGGACATTCATGGAGTGGGGAGGGCAGGGTCACTTGGAACCACATGCAAAAGTGACTGAGCACCAGGGCTGGCCCTATTCTTTTCTGTGCCAGACTACTCCATGTATATACTGAAGATGTGCAAAGCATTTTACAACACAGGAAAACCACTTCTGAGCACTTCTGCATACTGGTGTCACATGTAACTTGGAGTCATAGCCACAGATTATTCTTTTCCTACCACAATTTGGGAGTATTCCCAGGTCTCTCCAACCTCAGTACCCCTGGTTTTCTTCAGAGATTTATAGCACTCCCGTTTTCTTAAAAGATTCACATTGATTTATTCTCCAAGTCAGTAACAGTGTCATCATTACTCAACCATCCAACTGTGCTGCATGTTACGTTAATAAATCATCAAACTCGAAAATCAATACCTCGATGAATTGCAGCAAATTAAAAGCGTTCCTATTCGATGGTTCCACCTGTATAGTTGGAGCTTTCTCTGTCTGAGTTCATAAAACTTCCACCAGGTAGTTAGGTCACCACCGTTCTAAGCAGCTCTGAAGAATCAATGTCAGTCAAATATTGTCAGTTGATTATTCCCCCCCACACACACACACCCTGCATTAAACTGTCAGCACATCTCCAGTATATCACTGTGATACTTGCTTCCTCTGTGGTGTCTTCAATTACTTTTTTTTATTGCACGGTATCCACAAGGCCCCCAAGAGCCATCTCTCCATTCTCCTTTGGTTCAAGGGACATCCCAGTCCCATTTTAAATCTCCTTTTCAGTTTAAGATATATATGTAAAACAAGCATTTCATTACCCCAACTGCCCCATATTTCATTCTGATTGTTGCCCCTGCTCTCCAGAGGCAACGAAACTAAACTACTTGTAGAATTTTTTTTTTTTTTTACGAGTGATTTGTGCCAGGACAATTAAATTCCAAGGCTTGATTTACTGATGTCACTTTTTGCTCACCCTACATTCATCTGTTTAATTTGGCTAGATCAACATATAGACATCTGAATTGATGAGACGCCACTACAGAAGCTGAAATAAGTCTTGCCTGTGAAGGACAATTTTATCCAATGCACACACGCACACATATACACACATCAGTATGGAGAGAAGTAAATCTTCAGACAAGCCTACTGATGCCTAGTCTCTCATCCAGAGAACAATGCCAAGTCTAGCATTAAGTCTAATGGCAGACAAATTACTGAAACTGGAGTGAAGATAACAGTAGATTACCTCTCTGAAATCACCATGGAATATTTTCTTTTGTTCCCTCCTTCTTAGCATCATAAGAATTCAGTGGCAGAAACCTTCAGAAGTTTTCATTGCTTAGTCATAGATCAGGTGACCTAAAGGTGTTAGGTAAAGAATTGTTAATTAGTTCTATCAATTATAATTTCCTGTATTTGGTCACATATGCCTTTCTGGTTATACAGTGCAGAGCATATACAAGAGGCAATTACTGTAATCTCCTTTTAACAGTCATATTGATGATAAAAAGCAATCTTTCACAGATCATTCGCTTAAATTCTAAGGTTCAGGTTCTAAGGTTCATGGACAGCACCTAGAAATGACTGGAATGCTAAGGTCATTGAGCAACATTTGTTAAATGTTGTTTTGAGTGGCACCTTGCTGATGCAAATCAGTTGAGTGCTTTTGAATCCTTTTAATGAACATAGGCAGTTCATTCCTTATACATGTGACATTGGCATTCTGATCTTAACATTATATCCTGTCATACCTGATTGCTGTAATTTCTTAATACCAGAATAATATAATGCTTTGTGTTGCCCTTGATGTAATTGTTAGATTCTACTATAAACACTTATGCGGTGGCTCTGCAAGCCATCAAATCAGAAAGTCAGACTGTTAAATAAGGCAGAGGTTCTTATTTCTGTATTATTGATTTGTTTTGTATTTATATATTATTCATTCATTCACAGCTCACCTTTCCTTCAAGATGCTTATGGGCACCACAGCTTAAGAAGGATATTGGGAAGTTGGAAGGAGACCAAGATGATAAGGGGTCTGGAAACCAAGCTTTATGAGGAGCAGTTGAGTGAGTTGGGTATGTTTAGCCTGGGGAAGGGAAGATGAGGTGAAATCACAGTCATATCCAAATATCTGAAGAGCAGTCACATGGAGGATGGAGCAAACTTGTTTTCTGCTGTTCCAGAGGGTAGGGCCTGAGCCAATGGATTCAAGAAAAGAGACTTAAACTAAACATTAAGAAGAACATTCTGACAATAAGAGCTGTTCAACAGTGGAATAGACTACCATGGAAGGTGGTGAGCTCTCTTTCATTGGAAGTGTTAGATGGCTATCTGTTAGGGATTCTTTAGTTGAGATTCCTGCATTGCAGGGGGATTGACTAGATGATCCTTGGCATGCCTTCCAACTCTGCAATCCTATGAGTCTATGCTCAAGGTGGCATACTTGGTTCCCATTTTATCCTCACAACAACCCTGCAAGGTAGGGCTGACTCAAAGTCACCCATTGGGGATTTGAACTCTGGCCTCCCATGTCCTTGTTCAACTATTTAACCCCTGCATATTATGTCAGTTCTGCCCACATACAAAGCAGGAGAGTGGGGGAGACCTGGCTTTAAAATCCAAGGTGGCATAAAGGTAAGGGGGTGAGAACCCTTATACTTCCTTGCCTTACGTCTTTGCAGTCCATTGCCCAATACTAGAAGTGAACCAGGTTGCAGAAAAGTTCCTGGGACAGTTGTTCATAGGAGAGAGTGGGAAGTGGTGGTGGGAGGAGAGTTCAGCTTCCCTTACTCACAACCCTCTTTTGAACGGGACTCCTGCCAGAAATTAAAAGAATGGCTAGATCCAGTCACCTGAATTCTTGATCAGAAAAAAGGAGCAAGAAGAGGATCCCAGGGTAGGGAAACTCAGACAAGCCCACCAAGGCACTGGGACCCTGCTTGCTTTCCAAGAATGCCAAGTGCTGGCTCTGACTCACAATCAAACAAATGTGTCTCCCATCCACGTGTCTGCTTGGCTCCATATAGCCTCTTCCAGTACAGCCTGAAACCTAGGTCAGAGCAATTTGTTATACCAGTGTACTAACAACGCAGGCCACCAATCCATACATAGTTTCTATTTTTTCCCCTGAGTGTCTCTTAGCTACATAACACATTATTTATATCGCACTGAAGGCAATAGCTGACAGTTGAACAAAACAACCACAGACCTTTCTAATTCCCATGGTGTTCTGCATTTCAATGTGCCCCTCTGGGCTGTCACTTTTTATAAAATAATATTGCTTTGTGAATATGACAGTCCATGATATACCAACTTGAAAAGAGAGAGAGAGAGAGATCTATCCAAACCATTTGCCACTTCAGGAGAGAAAAGTAGCTCAGTTTAGATGCACATGTAAAGAAAAATCACATACCCGGGCGAAAATCTTGCAGTCAATCAATTATTTCTTACTAAGCTGTATTTTAGCTGTTCTACCAACTAAGAGGCAGGTATAGTGGAAGAGTCATGGTGCCCCACAGAGAGATTGTATAGTGAGGTTTCTACCTGCAGACACAGACAAACACATAAGCAACAATATATTTCACTGCCTCTGGTTCTTTCCTATATATAAGGTGAGAACTGATCTGACATGCCCTATAGCCTAGTGGTATTATTACAGGGTCCCTCATCTTGCTGTCTCTGCTCATTTATTTTTTCCTCATTCAAAGCAGCTCCTTTCTGCCCTGCCTGCTCTCGAGAAAGCCAGTCAAGCTAAGTAGAGACCTGATTGCTTTCCCAATTGACACTATCAACTGAATCTGCTTTATTTAATGTGAACAAACAGCCTCTTTTCTATGAGCATTTGTATGTTGAAGTAGCTCCTACTAATAGGAGTAGTCTTACTGGTTGTGCAGGGACTACTTCAGTGAATTGTCGTTATTGATCATGATGTGGAATTTGGCACCAAATGGATAATTAAATAGGAGGATGGAGATACTCTGCTCGAGTTCTGTTTGTGTGCATGGCACCTCAGCAGTAAACACCACCTCCTTTCCCATTGGAAGAAGTAGAGTCTTGTCTATGATTGCTTATGTCATAATACATTTGTTTATGTCATCATAATGCTACAGTGACATATTATGACACAATAATGAGATGAGACCGCTTTTACAATAATAAACTTATTAGTCATTCAACTTTGCTGTTTTTGCACACACTAACACAACTATCCCTCTGGAAACTGAATTAAAAGTTGTTGTTATTCGTTTAGTCGTGTCTGACTCTCCGTGACCCCATGGACCAGAGCACGCCAGGCACTCCTGTCTTCCACTGCCTCCCGCAGTTTGGTCAAACTCATGTTGGTAGCTTCGAGAACACTGTCCAACCATCTCGTCCTCTGTCGTCCCCTTCTCCTTGTGCCCTCCATCTTTCCCAACATCAGGGTCTTTTCCAGGGAGTCTTCTCTTCTCATGATGGTGGCCAAAGTATTGGAGCCTCAGCTTCAGGATCTGTCCTTCCAGTGAACACTCAGGGCTGATTTCCTTAAGAATGGATAGGTTTGATCTTCTTGCAGTCCGTGGGACTCTCTTGAGAGTCTCCTCCAGCACCATAATTCAAAAGCATCAATTCTTCGGCAACCAGCCTTCTTTATGGTCCAGAATTAAAAGTAGAAACCACAAATTGAGATCTGGTTAGGAGACAATACCATGTACCTCTTAAGCAAGACAAAAGAAGTATGCACCAATTATCCCACTGTAATATGGAGTTGTCTTTAAAGGTATAACCCTTCAAAATATACAAAACTCTGTTTCACCTGCTTAGTGGTATATAATGAGTCCTAGCTTGCCATAGTTAAAGCTGCACTTTCTTTCTAGTTGGAGTCATCCTTTCCTGCCCAATACTGAACAATTCTTTCATACTCCCTCCTTATGGGGCTGCTCTAGAGATGGGAAATTACAATTCCAAAGACAATATGTGAATACAGTTACTGTAATTCCTTCAAAGTCTGCATTTCTCCAAATTTTGTGATGTGTTTCTCCAACCAAATAACGTGTACCAGAATGCATATACCAGGATAAAGTACAGTGGTACCTTGGGTTATAGACACTTCAGGTTACAGACACTTGAGGTTACAGACTCCACTAACCCAGAAATAGTACCTCAGGTTAAGAATTTTGCTTCAGGATGAGACCAGAAATCATGCAGCAGCAGCGGGAGGCCCCATTAGCTAAAGTGGTACCTCAGGTTAAGAACCGTTTCAGGTTAAGAATGGACTTCCAGAACGAAATAATTTCTTAACCCGAGGTACCACTGTACATTATGCATAAAAATGCTTATATTAGTGAAAACAATGTACAAAAATGCATATTACTGGAAACTACTTGCAAAAATACATATATAAGGCAAATTACATATAAAATATGAATAGTAGGGAGGATTTACACATAAATGTGGACTTTTTCAAAAATACCACACACTAATGAAGATTTAAGGATGTAAAAATGAGGCTGTTCTTAGAAGCACAGTAAGCATTTTATACCAGGTCAGATTTATACCAGAGGCCCTTCTCGGTACTGGCACCCACCCTGTGGAACGCCCTCCCATCAGATGTCAAGGAAATAAACAGCTATCCTAATTTTAAAAGACATCTGAAGGCAGCCCTGTTTAGGGAAGTTTTTAATATTCAATGCTGTACTGTTTTTAACACTCAATTGGGAGCCACCCAGAGTGGCTGGGGAAACTCAGCCAGATGGGTGGGGTACAAATTATTTATTATTATTATTATTATTTGGCTAACACAATATTTTATACTCCGAATGAAAGCAGCTCTCCAGGGTTTCAAGCAGATGGGTTTTACATCACTTGCTGCCTGATATTTTAAATCTGGTGATGGCCAGGAATTGAACCTGGAACCTTCTGCATTCAGAATACATTTCTGCCACGGACCTATGGTACCTTCGTTCTTCATTTGCTTTCCTCTTGTTACTTGAAAATGTGCAGGAAGCAGCAATACTTTCTTCTACTCACTGTATCCTTCAACCTCCTCCTTCATATTTATTACCTACCATTCACCAGCAGGTCTCAGGGAAGGTTACCACAATTTAATATTAAGAACAGTTAAAACAAATTTTAGTCACAGGTATAGGGTGTGTTCTGAAAACACACACCCCAGGTGTCAAAGATCAAGGTCCAGAGGTCCAGTTCTAGCCTTCTTAGATTGTCTCTTTCTCCTCAGGTTAACACAAAACCTCAGATTACTGATTCAACGGCCAAAAGTTGGGTAACCACAGGCAGCTGGCCTTGGTTCCTGAAGTGATCTTCAAGGGTGTGGAAACACAAAGGCCCCAAAAAACGTTTCCCCATGTAGTTGCTTCAGTGGCACAATTTTGCTAAACTTATTTGGCCTACAGTCACCCCCAAAGTTATTGTGGGGCCTCTGACTAACTGGGGCTCAAGGAAAAGGATACCGTCTGTTGCTCCCTTTGTTCTACAGAAAAAACAATACATACACAATCATATTTTATTCAGAAACCATTTAAAGTTACTAAGCAGTGTACAGAAGTAATTTAAAAACACAAGGTACTGCCCTCAGGCTTTTGATTTAAAAAAAATTACAGATACACAAAAGGAACAAAGGGGGACAAAGTGTTGAGAAACAGTGGAAAACAAACAGAGCAATATGATTTCTGAACCAGAGGTTGCGTCTAAGAAATTAAAGATCAGCAGAAGGGGGATGCCCAACAATAACACAAGAGAGATGAGTTTTAAGAAGCATTTAAATGAAAGCAGTGCATGAAACACAGGCAAAGCGTATCCATGAAAAAGCACTCTTGATTGCAGCTCTGCATTTGTGGGATTGGTTTTTCCAACAGAGGGTCTCCCAGCAGCAACTAGAAAATACTTTTGACAGAATTTCATTTTGGAAAGGCTACGATAAAGTTGGTTTTGGGAAGTATGATAAATAGAGGCTTTTAAAAAAAGCATTCATCCCATCTGCTCTTTGTAATGAACATGCTGCCATGCCGCCTCAAGTTTCCAGGGTTCTGTGAAGTCATAGAATGAATATACAAGCAAACATCTGTATCATTGGTATCTGAAGAAGTGTGCATGCACACGAAAGCTCATACCAAAATAAAAACTTAGTTGGTCTTTAAGGTGCTACTGAAGGAATTTTCTTATTATACAAGCAAACAGTTGAGGAATTTCATACTGGAGAAAAGTGAAGAGTTTACCTCCATCTCACTTCAGAGGAGAACCCTTTCATAAAACTCTTTAAAAGAACTCAGGCCATTTTGGAGATTTCTCCGAAAGGCCATAACCACTTGGTCTCTCACAAGTTTTCCACCAGTCCCAGATTTATCTACAGAGAATGCCTCTTCCCTGCCTTCTCAAAACTGACTGTCCAGTAAAAGGGATGCTGGTGGTTCTTTGGGCTCCATTAGAGCAGAACATGCCAAATGCAGGAAGGTCTGAAGGGGAGATGTTGGGTGTGGGGTTTGTGTGTGCATCATGCTTCTCCCCACATTTGTCCACCTTTGACACCTTCACAGGACTACTAGCTCCACCAGAACAAGAACGGGCTGAAATGTGCATGTAAAATAAAACCAACACCTGCAACATAGGAGCACAGGAAGTTGAGCCAGGCCATTGGCCCATGTCTACTCTCTATATCCGGCATCCCCAGACTTCGGCCCTGCAGATGTTTTGGACTACAATTCCCATCATCCCTGACCACTGGTCCTGTTAGCTAGGGATCTATGGGAGTTGTAGGCCAAAACATCTGGAGGGCCGCAGTTTGGGGATGCCTGGTCTATATAGATCAGCAGCAGCTCTCCATAAATTAAAATACTTTGCTTTGAGCTGTTGCTCACTTGAACAGAAACTTCGTCTTTCTGAACTTTGACCTAATGTTTTGGGTAATAAGCTGTGCTTTCAAATAAATAAATAAGCAAGCAAGCATGCATGCATGCATGCATCTATTGTAGCTAGGGGTGTAGGGTACCAGTCATTAGGGGTGTCATGTAGATAACCCAAAATAGGTCAAAACAGAGCACCAATTCCCAACTGTATGTGGTAATTAATATTTTTATACCCGCATCAAGAAATAATTACTATAACTTACATAGAAATACAATACATCTCATCATAGTGGGGAAAGACACCAGAGGTATATGGCAGGGATTGGCTGGGCAATGATGAGTGGCTGCTGGATACTGAGGAGAGGGCACTGGGAGAAATGGGGCTGGAGACTGACTTGGAAGAAGGGATCAGTGAACTTTGGGGGGGGGGGTATAACAGCCAGGAGACTGAGGAACAGGTACAGGAGGAGGGAGAAATAAGTCAGGCTGGCGACCCCACCTCTCCTGGTGAGAATTGAAGAAGGAGGAGCAGAAGCAGGTTACAGACACAGCCTTTGCCTGCTTGGCACAGCTCAGGTGGGAGATACACATAAACTAGCATTGCCATCTTTCAAAAAGTGAAAATCTGGACACAAAAGTTGTTGGCAAAGTTGTTGACTTCCGACATGGCAAAATCTAGACTTCTGACGTGGCTTGCCATACATCCAGATTTTCCCAGACATTCCAGAGATTTCTGACCAGACACTGCTTCCGACTGCCATATTCTGGCTATGTCTGGGAAATTCACAACTTATGGTAACCCTAACATTAACTGAAGTCTGGGTGGGGCCCTCTCTGTTGCTGTAACTGCCTCACTGGGTGCACACCTAGGAGTAGCTGAGATGTAGGACTGATAGATATACCTTTTCCTAACTTGCAAGTGTACCTTTGACAATATTAAGTCCTCTCTCTTGACATTCCTTGCCTGCCAGCATCGTGACATTATATTATGGTTTGGATCCCCGTTTCATGCACAATACAGAGGAGCAAAAGAACACAATACATCATGAATCAATGAATATTAAGATTTAGGCGTTCATTAATTTTCTACCAAATTATTCTTTAGCAAGTTTTTTCCCCTTGACAGCCATAATATTGCCACATTTATTTAGTATAATCACCCTCTCTTCATTACTTATTCCTGTTCCTACAATTTTAAGCATATTCAACACTTCCAAAATTGTGACAAGCTCTGACCTTTAAAATGTGCTCACCTCATATCATTTTCTCATTGTATGGGAATGAATAGAAAAATTATATTAAAGAATTAGAACAGATTCGTGTTCTTCAAATAAATTCAGAATTATTCTTTCTGTGGCTTGAATGCAGTGCATCTTTTAAAAATCTATCATTCCACTCCTTTGTTTTGATACCCCAAAATAGCATTTTATATTATGGTGCTTAAGACATAATACCAAGCCATGGTTTGGAGTCTTGTGAGCATGAAGCTGATGAGCCTCTCCCCATTCCTACCATGTAGGTTTGCCATATGTCAGGAAAATTCCTGACATGTCCTGGTTTTCGGGTGCAAAAATGGCGTCGGGGGGGAATTTTGTCTGGGGAAACCCAGATGTATGGCAACACGATGGAAAAAGCAGCGGAAACAGCTCAGAAAGCTTAAAATCACTATTTTTGGGGTAGCTGAACAATTTGGGTTTGTTCCCAATTTTGGTGGGTTTCTTAAGAAAAGCTCAATAATTTATGGATCTTCCGAGAAAAGGTCAGCAACTTTGTGGGTGAAATATGGCAACCCGACTACCATGTGTGGTGATTCCCTGACCTTCTATTCTTGTTTGAGGCCAACTATAGTTCTCTGTTTCTCTTGAACTGGCAAATAATGATTGGCAGTTTCTCTGCAAATCAGGATCAGAAGTGTTTTCCTTTCTTTGCATTGTTATGTGGATTATCAGAACTGCAGCAGAAATAAGGCATCACATATGTTCTTTTTTTAAAGTTGCCCTTTTGCAGTCGTTTATACAAAAATGCAAATTTAAGTATTGTAATGTAAACTAATATAGTAAGGATGACACCAATGGGATAAATAGCTTAATACACCAATGGTGTTTCCTTGCTCAGCTCCTTTGTGGTGCAGCCATTCCACTGATGACCTTTATATTGCTCTGGTAGGCTTTCAGCTTCGCCCTTTAACTTATGATTCTGCAGGGCTTTTAGCTATAGGACTTGATATGAGCTAGAAAGGTCTTAGACATATCCTAGCACGCTGTACTCTTTCAGCTTCAACATCTCTCTCTATATATAAAAAAGAACATCAGATATGGGGACTATGTATGTGGGTTTATCTTTAGACAAGTTAACAATAATCCTCTCTTAGCCATCCACCTGTATGTTTTGACTTAACACCCCCAAACTGCTGATCTTCAGCATGAACTAACTTGCGAGCTACTCTACTTAAACACACAGGCAGAGAAAGCAGCCGTCATTATAAAAGAGCCTCCCGCTGGGAGGTAACTACACTCCATTGCTTTGCCTGGTTTGTTTTTGCAGATTAAAAAATTGCAGTATGGTTTTAGTGCCTCTCTTACATGGAGCCATTAAACTGCAGATGCTTAGGGCTGGTGGAGTGGGGAGGGAGAATAAAAAAGGAGGGGGAGGCACCATTTTAATTATATAGTGTCAAATAAAAGGGGAAAAAATCATTTCAAGAGCTGTTCTATGTCTTTTAAATCCCTTCTATCTTCCACAGCTCGTACCTTTATCTCCCTTTATAAAATTCACGGAGGTATGTGTTCAAAGGACTAGTTTTCAGAGAAAGCTACTGAAAGAAATTGTATTTTTATTGGAGGAAAGATATAGGCTTTTATCTACTGTTTACAATAGATGCCTTGGCCTGCGAGTATAAAGAGAAGGTTATGGGTAGCTTCCAAGGACTGCACAAACTAAAGGGTTTATATGTGGAGGAATTTGAAGAATCACCTTACAGCTGCGAGAAAATATATTTTTAAAAAAATAGAATAAAGTCGTTCTTTAAATTATTAAAATTCAAAGATATAATTTGAAATTAAAGTGAACTGAAAACTCCTCCAAGTTATTCCAGAAATATATCAGTGTCCATTTGGGCATTCATTCCCCAAGTCTTGAATAATCCAAAAACCCATGACTGGTCATAAAGAGATCCCTGTTGGATCAGACCAAAGGCAAACCTAGTCCAGCACCTTGTTTTCCCATAGTGGCCAGCTAAATGCTTGCAGGAAGTCTAATGCAGGAAATGAGTATAGGGACACTCTGTCTGTGTTCCTCAGCAACTGGTATTCAGAGATACACCACTGCTAATATGGGACCATGATTATCATGAATGGTAAGAACATCAGAAGAGCCCTGCGGGATCGGGCCAATGGCCCATCTAGTCTAGCATCCTGTTCTCACAGTGGCTAACCAGGTGCCCGTGGGAAGCCTACAAGCAAAACTACATTTCCCACACTTGTGAATCTCAGCAACTGAGTTAATTTGGAATTTCTGTTGCCCCTGGAATTTTCCAGTGCTTTGATCCAGCTGCAAAGCTATGATAGCCCATCTCTATGTGCTACAAGAGATATTGCAGAGAAAGTTCTGACTCCTGGCGATGCTACCAGGCCAAATACATTTATCCTGATACCTAAACCACACTTTCTCTCCAGCACCAGCACCCCCTCCCCCAAAACCCTCTGGTGCTTAGTAGTCAAAGCTAACTAAGTTATTTTGAAACCTGAAGTAGAAGCTCCCACAAGCACCCGTCCTTGGGAGTAGAAGATACCATGAAGTGAAAAGTAATGATCAACTCCCTGACAGTCATTTCATTCCGTCTAATGCTTGGGCCGATCCCGTCTGAGGTCTGAGATGTCAGCAAAGCATTGTCAATTAGCCAGCATGGAACAGAGAGTCTGCGGGATTTCCTGCTACACTGTAGACCTCTTTCAGATACAAGTTAAACAACCCCAGGAAGTACAGTATCTTGCAGTGAGGACTTAAACATAACCATCTTTAATTCACCCTTCCGGTCTCCAGGGTATGAGAGCAGCAGAATCAAAGTGTATGTTGAGGGTTTTGTACTTGACTTTGGTGATCTTCTACACAGTGAGAAACGGCAACATTCTGCCCCAGTCATATTTTATGTTAATCTTTTCTGAAACCTGATACAACTTACAGCTGGGTCTCTCAAGCTGGAATGACTTAGTTTAAAATCAAAATATGGTACAGCAACAAAAAGCACACCAATATCCATATGCAAACTAAAAGAGAACCAAATATGCATTTAAGATGCCTGTGAAGTGCCCAGCACACTGCTGCCAACAGTAAGCATGTCGACAAAATAAAAATAAAATAGAAAAATTCCTTCCAGTAGCACCTTAGAGACCAACTAAGTCTGTCATTGGCATGAGCTTTCATATGCATGCACACTTCTTCAGATACACTGAAACAAAAGTCACCTTCTGCAAGTTTGGGGAGTACATAATATGTGGAAAAATGCACTCCACACTGAATGATAGTCTGTATATGAGAAACTGTGTATGGGCGTCTCTTATTTTTTCTGCAGAGGTGGCACTGAAACAATCAACCTAGTAGTAGTAGTAGTAGTAGTAGTAAGCATCTAGATTCAGGTGGGGAGCTTGTGTTGTTGTCCAGATGTTGCATTCCAACTCCCATCAGGCCTTGCCAACATGGCCAGTGATCAAGAGAGTGATGGGAGTGGTTTGAACTAGATTAAAAGAGCACAACATTTTTAAATTCCACTTCTTCTCCTATATGGAAGTGTGTACTGTTTGCAGGCAGTCCAGCCACATATGACCATCTTTCCTGTCCAAACCTTCACCTCTGACTACACAGTATCATTACAGACATATCTAGACAGAAGTATCTAGCCGAAGATTTAGTCCAATCATCAGACAGCAGACCTCAGAGATAGGCAGTGCACAGGCAGCAAATCAAAGTCTGATTTAATAACATTTTAATTATGCAATAATTATTTATTCATTAAATTGTTTATTCTCCTACTTCATGTGAAATCTCTGGTGCCTAAGCAAGAAAACTGCATGGTTTCTTCACAGCCTTAAAGGCTCAGATAGTATTTTAGCTCTTCCTACCACATTTAGCCAAGAGAGTGTTGGTTTAAAATTCAGCCACTAAAGTGAGCTACCGTATTTCCTCAGTGGTGTTTCTCAGTGAACAGAAGTTGTTCTGGACCAGCCATAAACTTTGACAGTGCACCCAACAGAAGACTCAGGAGGCTATGCTGTGGTAAAAGAGGTTACATTTATTCAATGTAGCATCCTAAAGGATCTGCAAACCAACACACAAAAATAGTTGAATCAAAATACAGTCTGAGCAAGTAAGTTCCCTAAAATGGGAGGAATCAGGCCCTCCCAACTCATGCACAATTTTACAGATGATGCCTGTGGTCTCAGAGAAAAGGACTGGAAGGAAGACTTCCTCCTTGCTCCAAGAACCCCGGGTATGTGGACTTGACAAGCACACAGTGGTGCCACCAGCTCAGCATTCACCCCAATTCACATGCCATGCATAAAGGGCACCCCCAGTGACCCCACACAAGGCAGCATAATGTGACCAAAAGGTAAAGGTAAAGGACCCCTGACAGTTAAGTCCAGTCATGAACAATTTGGGGGTTGTGGCGCTCATCTTGCTTTACTCGCTGAGGGAGCCGACGTTTGTCCACATACAGTTTTTCTGGGTCATGTGGCCAGCATGACTAAGACATTTCTAGTCAAACCAGAGCAGCACACGGAAACACCGTTTACCTTCCCACTGGAGCGGTACCTACTGGTATTTATCTACTTGCACTTTGACGTGCTTTCAAACTGCTAGGTTGGCAGTAGCTGGGACCGAACAATGGGAGCTCACCCCGTTGCAGGGATTCAAACCACTGACCTTCCAATCAGCAATCCCAAGGCTCAGTGATTTAGACCACAACGCCACCAGAGTCCCAATGTGACCAAAGAGTGCCCTTAACACAATTCTCCCTCAATATCCCACCATATCTTGTGTTTCCTGCCTGGACTAACAGCCAACCTATACAAATGCCACTCCAAACACCTAACTCCAAGCAGAATGAAGTAGATAAAAAAGGGGAGCTCCAAGGCCAAAACAGCTCCCCCCAAATAATGCCTACTCAACTCCCAAACTAGCAAAGCCCACACAGCTTAAGGAAGGAGAGCCAGAACACTTAAGAAAGGACTGAAATGTTTGGGGAGAAGCATGGCTTATAAAGGCTTGCTTCCCCCTCTCTCTTCCTAGTGGCCCAACTCATCAGCTGGCCAATCTTCAACTCCACCCCAGGACAAACCAACTGAGTCTTCTCCAAAGGGGAGTTGGGGTGCGGTAAATGTGGGATCAGCATTGGCTGAAAAACTATCAACATATTCCTTGCTAGAAGTTCACACTAATCAAATCTGGCAATGCACAGAGGTGATGGAGCAATTCTCAACTTTTTAGCAGAAGATACTACAGCCCCCAACCATCCCCAGGTCTTTCTTCAGACACAGGGAATGTTCCTTGTAAATTATTTTAAAGCCTAACTATGCATTGAGCTACACATGTTTTGGTTTGATTTATCCTAGGTGGGAGAGGGGCAATTTCTGTTGCAAATGTGGCAGGTCAGCAATAGAGGTCTAACCCTTCCCTCCCCAGTCATGATCCTGATGGAAACTGTACGTCCTACACTGAGTTAGCAATTAAAACAACTCCCATTGATGCCCATGGAACCTTTTCCCCAAACTGCTGTCTGCAGCAGGGGAGCACTTTTCATTAGGATTGTGGCTGGAAAGGAAAGTGTTACCTTCTTTCTGCATGTGGCTAAAAGTCATTCAATTAATGTAATGTATAGTGAAGTTTTTTAAGTGTTGTCATTTCTAATTTTTATTGTTATTGCCATTATCCCATGAAAACCAAAGGTGGTCATATCAGGTAAGGGGGAGATCATGATAATTTTTTAAAAAAATAAAATAAAAAAGGATATTCCAGTTCTTTAGTCCTGTGTAACATCTTTCAGAATATATTGCTTTCTGTATTGATAGCCCCAATCTACAAATGTAAAAATGAAACATTTTGTGTTGTGTTTTGTTATTTTTCTGAGTTTTACATTAGGGTGGAAAGATATGTATCACTCTTCATTATATCAACATTTGATTAATTAAGAAGTTCTTTTACATGGAAATAGCACACAGCTAATGAAGATGCAAAGACTTGTCAGCACAGCACTTGGCTCACAAAGCTGTTATATAAAAGGTCTAGAAAACTGCAGTATTAATTTGTTTCCAATTAATTCTGGCTGGGTTCCTGATTTATCATTTTCTTTACCCTACCTGCAGGATAATACACTTGTAGGATTGCAGCTAATAACGCTTGGGATGTGTGTTTATAGCACCTTTACCCACAGAAAATTGCCTTGGTCTTATTAAAGCAGCCAAACTCTGCCATCTAGCTGGAGATTCTTATCAAAGTTTCACTGATGTATATCCAAAACAAAGCTATTGCAAGTGAGTTAAACTTTACCACAGTGTCATTAAAATCAAAATTCATTATAAACCCTTCCCCACTCATCAAGAAATAATGGGTGCTTTCTACATCCCACTGAAGTGAACCGCAGCACTTCCAGTGAGTTACCAAAGCAACAGACTGACCTTCCTTTAAAAAATAAAACCTGCTATAGAAAATTGTAGGTGGAAGTAGGGCAGTGTGCACTTTATCTCCTAATCTGCCATTGCTGGGCCCAGAACCCCATCTGCAGAAGCACAGTCAATCCACACCATACATTTAAAGCACAGTTACATCACTTGAACAATAATGGCTTGATCTGAAGAACCCTTGGAACTGTAGTTTGTTAAGGGTACTGAGTTGCCAGAAGACCCCTTCATAGAGCAACCTTGAACTACAGTTCCCAGGATTCTTTGGGGGAAGGCATGAATGGTAAAGCAACAGTCTCCCTGCCACTTCATAACATCCCCTGGGCCAGGTGGAGAGATTTGGATTTCGGCCCAAGTCTGGTAGTTATTGGCATTAACCAACAGCAGCTTTCTTTCTGAATTCTTTAACTGTAGCAGCTCTGCCATCACCTGGACTGGAGAAGCTACAATTAGTAGCCATTCTCCTCAGTGCCTCTGGTTAAAGCACAAGGATTTATGTTTGTGCAATGGGACTTTCCCCCTTCTCCTCCTTCACATGCCACCTATGGGAGTTCACTCAGAGTAGATTTGGGGAAGGTGTGGGGTGTGTGTAAGGGAAAGTCCCATCATGGAATTGCATTGATGGGAGACTTACTTAGCACTGCATTGGACACAAGCCAATGGCAGTCCCAGTTGGCCAGTCATTCAGAGTGTCATTCAAGCAGAGGCATGAAGGAGAAGAGAAGAGCGGCCCTCTGATTTATTTTTCTAGGCATGTTTATCATCCATTTATTTTTTCTATATAAAAGACACTTATATGTTATGCCACCACTCCTTTTCATTCACCTCAGTGTGAATAATCTGTATATCTAAATTTCAGATATATACACAGGTGTGGAGGTGGGGTTTCTATTTGATCAAGGGTCTAGTTTATTTCTGTTATGTTTTTATTTCTCATCTCTCTCAAAAAAGTTATTGAGGTGTAGTAAGTACAAAGTATTACTTTTTAAAGGTGTGCTGTTTGGAGTTGGGTGATGGGTTTTGTTTTGTTTTTACCAAGTAATATTAATATCCTTCCAGCATTCTCTGTCAAGGTATCAATCAATGTCATTAAACTCATGATTACTTTCCAGGTAGGCAAAATGATGAATTGCCAATGTGACAAGCAATTATAATCCACACATTTATTTATTTATTTAAAAACAAGAAGGTGAGGAAGTCACAAAGATCAGGCATCTTTCAAACAGGTTCGAAACAAACATTGCACAAGAGACCCAATATTGCCCATTACCCAAAACCAAAAAGGCAAGAGCCAGGATATTGGGGGAGAGCAGCCACTATGTGGCAAATCAATTCTCATCAAATTGGGTGGGGGGGTTTCAGTCTATGAATGTTACATTTTAAAATTACATTCTTTTCCGCATGGCTTTTGGCAGTTCTCTTTTGACATTTACGTTCCATTGAAATGTACTGAAGTTAATTATACAATTAATTACATGTTGGAAGATTCAGGACAGATAAAAGAACACATTTCTTCATACAGTGCATAGTTAAACAACGGAGCTCATTCCCACAGGAATCGGCGATGGCAACCAACTTGGATGGCTTTAAAAGAGGATTAACAAATTCATGAAGGACAAGGCTACCAATGGCCACCTCCACTGTCTGATTACCATTTGCTGGGAATCTCAGGGGGACAGAGTGCTTTTGAGCTCATGTCTAGCTTGTGGGTTTCCCACAGGCATATGGTCAGCCACTGTGAAAAAACTAGATCCAGCAGGCTTGTCTTATATTCATATTTTCTTATGTGCATCATTAATTACCCTAGAATTAGCCTAGATGATTAAATGCAGGTTTAGGTGGAAACCAAACTAAAGCAGAACAGAAACTGTGCTGACTGTGACAAACACACAGGATGGGACAAAAATTGCTGCTTCCTTACATCCCTACTTTCTTTCAGTAAGTTTTTAGGTCTTAGAGAACTCAATATGTTAGTCAAAACATGCAGGCACTGTTCTGCTCGTTTATTTTGTGAGACACAAACCCACCTTTCAGTGTTTTGAGCTAACCAATGAAGTCATAGCTGTGGCTGACATTGAGGAAAGCAGATTTAGCCAATTGGACGGAAGGGAGGCTGTAGCAACACACCCATTACCCATATAAGGAACTTCTTGGCTCATTTTAAAGCCTTTTCTGCTGCTCTTCCCAAGTGCCAGAACCAATTGCTGCCCAACAGAAAACAATTCAAGTATCCTGGATTTTAGTGCAGCTGTGTTTAGGCAAAAGGTACCCTGGGAGCAGGGCCGTATTAAGCACATCCAGCGCTGTGGCGCGGAAATCCCTCCGGTGCCCCCATCCCTTTCCCACAATTTAGAGCTCAGGGTCCAACTTGTGGACCACTTCACAGCCCTGGGAGCTGCCGCCCACAGAAGTGGTGGCTGGGGTGCAGCTGGCCAGACCGCCGGAGCCATGCACTCACTTGCAAGGCTCCGGGGCACCTCCTCCTCCTCCGCTGCCTGACAACAGCCTGCTGCTGGTGCTCTCACTGCTGCCAAGCGGCCCGAGGAGCAGGAGGCGTTTTCCACGCCACCGCCTGTGCCCCGGGGAGTGGTGGTGGTGGTGGGGTGGCGGGCACTTGTGATGCAGAGGAGGCCCCTTGGGAGCTGCTCCCGCCACGACCTTAGCAACCAGCAGCAAGTCTTATCATTTCTACCACTACCACAATTCAGATGTTCACAGATCCCAGTTTTACTCTAGATGATCCAAAGCTAAAGCAACATTTTTATTTGGCTAGTATCCCCTTCTTAATTCAGCAGAGCTCTTGATTATACTCCTTTCCTCCTGTCACAAGGAGTGAAAACTGGGCTGTCTGACTAGAAATGGCTCAATTTTGCATTTCCTTGCTATTTGGTCTCTACATTGCCCCAATTGCATGCTTTCACCTATTAGTGTAATTTTGAACTATGAATATATTTAAATGAAGTCTCTCTCTTCTGCTGTTGTGAAGGCTTTAATTGCCATGCCCAAATATCGTTTTATCCATTTGAAAAGATAATGGCATTTAGATCATTGAAAAAGCACTTGGCTCTCTTTTAATAAATTTACATTCCTGATATGGACTAAAAATTTATGGTCCACCCCCCTCCCTTTAGAAGAAGCACATTTAGAAAGATGAGATCTTAATAAAGAAGCTTTAGTTTTAGTTATGCAGAAACAGAGAACAAAGTTGTCCTTTTTGCTTCCCATTTGCAAACCTGAACTTTTTAATTTTGGGGGGAAACTGCTCATAAACAAGAACCTCAGCTATAATGTCCCATTTAAAAATTGCAGCAGTTTAGACTACATTGTGTTAGGATTCATTTCCCAAACTGCAGTCATAGGGTTATTGTGTATCATATGACTGTATGTGTTTTCATTCCCACAGAATGGAAGTGACGTAGACAGGATGTTTACGTGGATTGTTGTTCCTTTGTTCTTTCTCTTTACTGGCTGTGATGCCAGAGAGAGGAAGCCATGATGTAGAGCTCCCAGTTTGTTTATATGTAAATAAAGCAGTTTAGCCTTATTACTGACTTGTGTGTTGTTCATCACGTTTGTGAGAGCAATCGCATATCTGGCCTGTGGGACCAGTCTGACAACTGGCCCCCGGGACGGCCGAATTACTGACACATCAACTCCTCACCCACAATAATACAACCACCAGTCTTAACATGGACACTGGTACCAGAGCCTGCAATAAACCCAGATGCCAACTTTGCTGCCACATACACCCGGACAACATCATTACTGGCCCCAACAACATCCAACATACCATCTCAGGACTATTTAATTGCTCATCTTCTAACATTGTGTATGCCATCAAATGCCAACAGTGCCCTTCAGCTCTCTATATTGGACAAACAGGCCAAACCCTACGCCAAAGGATAAATGGACATAAATCTGACATCAGGAACCAGAAGACAGAAAAACCAGTAGGAGAACACTTCAATCTCCCAGGACATTCTGTACAAGATCTCAAAGTAGCTGTCTTACTACAAAAGAATTTCAGAAATAGACTGGAAAGAGAAGTTGCTGAATTACAACTTATCACCAAGCTCAAAACCATGGAGGGACCTGGTTTGAACAGAGATATCGGATTCTTATCTCATTATACATGATAAGCGATCTTCAGCCATCTCAACCCTTGCTTTTTCATGCAAAACCATTTGCAGTCGTTTTCGGTCGTCAACAGCTATCAGTCAGTCAATCACCCACTTCCACCACCCTTCTGAGTGATCCCCCTCCCCTCCCCATCCCCACCCCCTCCCCACCCCTTCTCTACATAAGTGCCTGGGGACTCCTATTTCATTGTATCTGAAGAAGTGTGCATGCACACGAAAGCTCATACCAAAATAAAAACTTAGTTGGTCTTTAAGGTGCTACTGAAGGAATTTTTTTTATTTTACTTCGACCCAGACCAACACGGCTACCTACCTGTAACCAAAACATTGATCTCTGACGTCTTTAGCATTCCAGTAAGAACTAATGTGCAAATTTCTAAAAGCAAACATATTGGAATGCAATCATGTCAGTGTCAGTAGAGTCTCCTTTGAAAGAAAATTTACTTGGGAGTACCTTACCCTTTTCCGTTGTAATTACAAAAAGAAAGAGAGAGAAGAAAGCCTGACTTGTCTTTATCAGCTTATACAGGGGATTGCAACAGTATGTCTAACTAAATACACAAACAGCAACCCAGAAAGCTGAACTCATTTATTTACAAAGTAATTAGCAATCTGATACAATAAAATTCCTTTAGTATTCTAATAAAGTTTTAAAGCTTTGACTGCTCTTTAATGTAAATTACCGTTGAACAAGATTTTGTCTCAGCAAATGTTGATGGTGGATCTATAGCATAAGATCAGCAGGCAGGCCTGCTGATCTTATGCTATAGATCCACCATCAACATTTGCTGAGACAAAATCTTGTTCAACGGTAAGGAGAGGAATGCACTCCTTCTGCACTCGCAGATTCACCACTGCAAGGATTCACGCTGCCTTCTGCCTGGAGAACAACAACAACAACAACAACAACAATTTATATCCCACCCATCTGGCTGTGTTTCTCCAGCCACTCTGGGTGGCTTCCAACAAAATATTAAAAATACAATAAAACAACAAACATTAAAAACTTCCCTAAACAGAGCTGCCTTCAGATGTCTTCTAAGAGTCAGATAGTTGTTTATTTCCTTGACATCTGATGGGAGGGCGTTCCACAGGGCGAGCGCCACTACCAAGAAGGCCCTCTGCCTGGTTCCCTGTAACCTCACTTCTCGCAGTGAGGGAACCGCCAGAAGGCCCTTGGCACTGGACCTCAGTGTCCGGGCTGAATGATGGGGGTGGAGACGCTCCTTCAGGTATACTAGACCAAGGCCATTTAAGGCTTTAAAGGTCAGACTATAAGCTAGTGGGCAGACTGAGCTCCTAGAGTGGTCTCTTGGAAGTATTTTTAATACTGCCCTTCAATTACAAAGAACATAAAAAACAATCAAAATGTAAATGTGAAAATGCGTCCCCTTCTCCTTGTGCCCTCCATCTTTCCCAACATCAGGGTCTTTCCCAGGGAGTCTTCTCTTCTCATGATGTGGCCAATGTATTGGAGCCTCAGCTTCAGGATCTGTCCTTCCAGTGAGCACTCAGGGCTGATTTCCTTCAGAATGGATAGGTTTGATCTTCTTGCAGTCCAAGGGACTCTCAAGAGTCTCCTCCAGCACCATAATTCAAAAGCATCAATTCTTTGGCGATCAGCCTTCTTTATGGTCCAGCTCTCACTTCCATACATCACTACTGGGAAAACCATAGCTTTAACTATATGGACCTTTGTCGGCAAGGTCACTTGAGGGATTGTAGTTTCCTCCTGCTAGTTTCAGACAAGCATTACGATTCATCTTATAATCATGATGGTTAGTGACATATCTGCTATGTGGAGTCCAGTGGTCATATTTGCCCTTTTCTCACCCCCTTTTAATTCCATTATGCCCTCTGAAACAAATGTTTAGCTGCTTGGAGATGAGAGCTCATCTGTTCACATTGATTATTGTCTGAGCCAGAGGGATAGGCATGATTGCAAATGTAAATAAATCAATGAGCCTCAGTGTTTTTTTTACAATGACTTATGGAGAGTGCATTATTGCTTGGATCAGTGGACAATGTTTTCCTAAGTCATTTGCACACCTGAGGAGAAAAGTCAAAATGGCATCTTGCCCCACTCATTTTTTAATAAAAAAAGAAAAATACTACCATTAAATGAACTGTTACATAAAGATATATACATACAAAAAGAGGGAAGTGGCGGCCGAGGGCGGGGGGGGGGAGCTAATTGAACATAATTTCATCAAACTATGTCATACTTGTACAAATAAGGGATATTTCATCCCAAATTCAAGGAAGGTGCTAGCGTAAACAGGACATATGATTGTATCTTACCATGGAATGATAGATTCCAGGAATTCACAGACTCCACCTTACAATAAATTGGTCCGCAGCATGATTCTCTTTGCACCACTTATATAGCAGGAGTGGGGAATCTTTTTCCCCACCTGAGGTCACATTTCCTTCTGGACAACCTCCCAGGAAACATATACCAGTGGTGAGGAGGAGAGAAGCAAAGGCAAAAGTGGGCAGAGCAGTGAAGATGAACATTACCTTTGTACAGTAAGCTAGATTCTTCACATTCACCAAAAGCCTTTTGGGACAAAAAAGTCTTCACCTGCTGACAGAAGCACAATAAGGAGGGAGCCGCTCTAGCTTCTTCAGGGAGGGAGTTACAAAATCTGGGAGCAGCACCAAGAAGGTACTATCCTGTGTCCTGTGAAGGTGGTGGGATGAAGAGAACCGTCTTTTCTTTATCCTCCATCCAGACAAGCAAGTGGCCTTTACAGAGTACAAAGCCAGGCAAACAGTTGATGAAAATGGAAAGCAAGGTTTGTGAGGGGGACCTTGGGAGGGTGTGGGTCTGACAGACAATGTGCTACATTTGGCCCCCTTGCCTGAGGTTCCCCATCCCTGGCCAGTATATGTCCCATTTGTTCATTGGGCCATTTTCCATACTTCATCATACCACTAGAATTTCCTCCCCTTGTTTTTAAAATGACACCCAAAGCCAAATTCAATAAGAACTGCCTTGTTGGTTGAGTCCATCGACTCCTTCCAGGACTACCATTCTAAGATTGCCCCATTACATCTTTTTATAGGAACAGCATGATAGAAAAGCAGTTGATTCCTTTCCTCGGGGGAATTAAATCAAACTCCTCCAAAGGGCAAGGTTGTTTTCAGTGGTTGTCTCTGGCTTCTGAATGGCACACCTCAATATTTCCTCCCCACTCAACGATCAACAAGCATGTCTTTCTAAAAAAAATTCTCCCCCTATTCCAGCCGCACAATAAACCCAACATGATTTCATCCCTTCGAAATCAATACCCTTTACACAGGTGGATAAAAGCATGACTATACCTCTGTTCTTAAACCTAAGCTCCTACGGAGACAAGAAAGCCATCTTTTAATACCTGTGAATCTGAGATCCCTGCATGGGTACAAACTCTTAGCACTAAACCTGGGCATGCCGAGTGATCAATGGTTTCTTTTTCTGAAAGTGAAGCCCTACAAAAGCACAGCAGCGTAGTTCTTCTGTCTTCATCATTCTGCTGTACTTTGAACAGAATCCTATTTACGGCAAATGATGATGGATTGAAAAGGTTATCTTGCTGAGATCAGCACCTTTGGTTCTTGCTAGCTGAGTGACCTACTCGGTTGATGGATAGAGTACAAGTTTCCTCTAAATGTTCGGTAAGGAAGAGCGAAATTGATGTCTTCACCCTTTCCGCCACTGCAGATATGTTAAGTCTCTTTTTTTAATAAATAAAAAACCTACCCCCCCAAGTGTTGTGCTGAACAATATTATCCACTTGCATCATTGCTGTTGTTATCTGCTATCTCCATCCAGGTAGGTCGCAGCTGTCATATCAGCTGATGCTGAGATAAGGGAAATGGAGTCGAAAGGCAAATTGATCTTCTCATGATTCATAAGGCCGCTTGATCCAGGGATGTGAAAGAAGTTGCACATAACATGGGGCGGGGCGGGGGTTTCTCTCTCTTTCTAAACAGAAGCTCATATTACGTATCAGAAGACATAAATGTAGAAATGTAGAAATTGAGGTTGGGCAAACAGGAAAAAAAATCCCCACAGACATCAGGATGTTAACCCAATATGCCCACTCAACAAATAATGATGAGATTTCCCATATATCACATGCCACATTTTACACAGTTTGAAGCAATTAAGATTTTTCTAAGGTAAGCAAATTTTATGTAGCCATATAAAAGTAAACACAGGGAGCTAGTTATAATCACTGCTTGTTAGAGAAAACAATTTTTATTGAACCAAAGAATCTCTGAAGTGCTCTATATTTTACAGATGCTTACAATAACCAACTTAGGGATAGAAATTGCTTAATAAAAAAATATCGTCATGTTTTGCTGGAGGTAGAGTATGCATATTCAGACGCTTTAAAAGTAGTACATCTTCCCCCTTTATGATCTGAATCTCACAATTTGGAGATGATCTGAATCTCAAATTCTTTGTAGCACCTTTTCATTGAAAGGCTATTTCCCTTTTACTGCCATCCTTGAGTGTCAGGCACCAGTTTGTGGGTGTCCATGTGCAAGTTAAATCAAACATCATTCTCGCTCGGATGTGTGTCCTCCTTTAGCTATCAGTACATAGCAGAGACATCACAGAGACAGTGTGGATAGTCTTAGCATTTTGTGGATATGCCATTAAACGGTACTAGCTTGTCATACCCCTGGCTGCACTTTGCTATTAAAATGAAACACTTTCTATATTGACATTGCAAAACTATTTTGGTGAACTATATTTTGGCAGGGGACAGGGGGAGGAGCATGCAAGGAGAGGAAAGGGAGGGGAACTTCTGTTGGACAGCCAGAAGTCCTTGAACATCACTGGATATTGCCCACACATCTTGTACTGTGCAGACTAGCCATTTGAGCATTTCAGGGATGGGGAGCCTGTAGCCTTCCTGATGTTGTTGGATTCCAACTCACGTCAACTTCAGCAAGCATGGCTAATTATCAGAGGTTATAGGAGTTGCAGCCCAGCAACTGCTAGAGTGCCACAGGCCCCCCCCCTGCTTCTGTATTTCTTTTTTTTCAAATGATAGGAAGCCTGCCCTTTGCCATGCACAATACCCACTTTTGTAAGTATTTGTTGGGATAAACTAGCACACAAAACTATTCCTGCTTCCCAACCATTTTCTGTGTTAGCTGATACTCGTGGAAAAACAATGTAGGAGTAGGTTTTCCTTTCAACGTGAGCTCAGCCATCACTTCCCAATTTTCATCCTTTTTCTATAGTCTTCCTCATTACTTCTCATTCCTCTAAGACAGTTCAGTGTTCAAAGAACTTCACAGTTCTTATCTTGTTCAGTGATCCTCACACTGACCCTCTGAGACAGGTGAGGCTAAGGGGGAATGAGTGACCCAAGAGCCTATATGCTGAATTTCATGTGTGAGTGGGTTTTTGAACCAGGATGTCCCACATCCTTCAAAACCAACAGTCTTTTCATTGCCACACACTGGCCTCCCCACTGTTTCCATGCTGTTTTTCATTTGAAGGGAAAGTTCTCAAATATAAGATGTGAAGTGACCATGGTGGCCTTCGAATACTTCAAAATACAAATCCTTGTGAAATTGAACCTTTGCTTCATCTCTAGGCTTCTAGGAGCATAGTCACTACAGGTAAGATTTTTACTTTTATTTTTTTAAAAAAGTAGTTTGTTTATTTCAGAATATTTAAAGTCTAATACATTCCTCAACAACTAGATATTTGGGGGAAAAACCCTTCTTGTTTGTTTGTTGCATAAATCAAATGCCTTAGAAGCAACGACATTTAGAAGTGTACGTCTCTGGACAGAACTCTCTAGAAGCTTAAGTAATGAAATAAGGATGATTGGATCTGACGGAAGGCCCAGTGGGGACAACATAAACCTACAGACAGAAGTAGAATTTTCAGCTCCTTAAGAAGGGCAAACAAATAACCTGTCTTAAACCATATACAGTATGTCCTTCACTGAGAGAAGTCCCTGGAGATACCTTGCTTCACCTTTGTTAATCAGATGCATAAGGATAACAGTTAGACAAGCAGATAACGGATTTTTATCGGCTAGAAACTGATGCTTTCAAGGTCTATGCTACTGTTGCCTCTTCAGTAGGTCTATTAATTTTATTCTCAGGTTCCCTTTATTGGCATTTAGTTCATCTCTCGTATCTGTGGGATTACAAATTATTTCCCCCCCTAATTAAACTATCATTGACATTGTGCTGCTTCTGAAGGATCTTTCATCTTAGCTATTTTTCCCTAACCTGGAGCATCTAAGACATCTGGATGAAGTAAAATATATTTGCATAAAATTAATTCTTTCAATTTTACATTTATCCTCCTGGGTTTAAGATTTAGAGATGTGAGTGCACATACTTTCATGCATACAACTGAACTGTAATTATATTTATTAAACCACAGGTACAACAATGATGGTGACAGGTTGGCTAGGCTTAATATCACATTTGGTCCATGCATGTTTGGCCTTATGGTTAAAGCCTCAGGAGATATTATGTTAATAAAATGAGTGATGATATATAGACAACTCTGGGTAAAGCCACCATTTGTATTTTTAAAGACGTGATAGTCAGCTAATGTGCCAGCCAAATCTATAATTTTCATTGCTCCAACATGAATTCCTCACAGTGCAAGGAATTGTATAGATCAGGGGTGGTTAACCTGTGGCCCACCAGATGTTGTTCAACTCTCACCAACCCCAGCCATCTTGGCTAATGATCAGAGATAATAGGTGTCATGGTCCAGTAAAATCTGACCCATTGGCTACCCTTGCCATAAGAGGTGCTCCAACTTGTGATATTGCTTTATAACACATAATACATTTAATTAGGGAAAACATGACAAGGAAAACAGGAAACAAAACAGTGTACAAGTCAAGTTCTAATCAAGCTTTCTTTTCTTTCACACATTATCTTCCAATCCTCTGAGTTGCTTCCATTTCACCGAAGGCTGCAATCACAAATTGTGACATGTCCCATCCTTCCACCCCAGTTATCATGCGCCAATGAACTGTCACCTTCCCACTCCTGATTTCTTCCAATGTGGAATCCTGATTTATAGCTATAGAACGTGCGCCGGTTTATAGGCAGAAAACAGTGTGGTGTTTAATAAGAATGGTCTGTTCTGTGCCTCACACAAACAGAGCCACAGCTCTACCTGACAATAACAGATGCCTTTGGAAAAAAACCAATGGCATAGATAGTGAAAAGACATGCACTGCAGATGGGACGAGGGCATCATGGCTCAGAAAGTGTAATATAAATCTGGCTCGAAAAGATCTTTAGTCATTTGACAATCTGGGAATTGCCAAGATCTGGTGCCTTAATGATGCAATGTTGGATTGGCTATCCAGTGAAAAATGTATGCAAAGTCACTGCAATATATCTGCCTAGTTTACTGCAGGGCACAAGGTACATGTGAGCAGCAGGGATTTGAAAACAACATATTGGAAGGAGACTAAGCAGTGATAGTTCCTTTCTGTAAATTAAGAAAAAGGAACAGAGCTTCAAATAGGATAAATCAGCACTGGTTTTTGCTGTTCACCTAGGCCTTTTAAGGAACCTGGGCATCTCAGGTTTAAATTGATTTCAAATTGTGTTTCACTTCTAGTTCATCTTTAAAATTAATATGTTGTAATTTTTATTGTTCTATATTGTTTTTTAATGATGTTGCAGTTGTTTGCCTTTGTGAGCTACCTAGAAAACTTTTGTTATATAGAAATATAAAAGTTAAATACCAAACCTTCCAGATAGACAAACATTTGGCCTCTGCATGTTGTCAATATTCAGTTTTTGCAGGGTGTTCTGTGCTTTCTTTTGCCTTTTTGCTGTTCTGAGAAAGACAGAGAAATGTGAGACTGTTCTAGAGATGGTGTTACAAGCTGGAATTTAGCAACACCCAAGGACCACACGTTAGCCATCCTTGATCTAAGGGTTCCTTAGCCATGTAGAGAGCATGACTTATTGAGATATATTCCTTACCAATGCCTTAGTGAGTTGTGAAAAGCTTTTGTTTATTTAAAGGTGGATATTTATTATTGCTCTTATTTATGAAAGAAATATTAATCTTATATTTATGACAAGTTTTCAATATTAATGTTTTGTCATCTTGGACATGTATTTGACAAACTATTATGAGTGATTGATATTATGAGTATTTGTTGTTCTTGCAGACTCTGAACATATTGTGGACATGTGAAATAAATTGTGGTGATGATGTTAATGAGACAAAGCATCATATCCTATCGCTCTGCTTGATCTTTATTTATTTATTTATCCTCAATAATATGGATAATTTCCAGTTTAAAACTTAGCTCCGTTCTTAGGGCCTCTGCCTATTTATTTTGACATTTGATTATTCACTATTATATACATTTCATGCATTCATTTCAAGATTTGTACCCTACAAAAACAGGGCTCCATCACCAAATAAAAACTTGAAAAACATATAAATTTAAATTTCACATGTAAACCACAGATCAAACAATCAACAGAAGCGAAGGATGAATCTGTGCAGTCAGTAGCTTTTAAGAAAACATATGCTAGCTAATTCAGTTCTCAATGGATTGTTAGAACAAAATCTTAAGTATCTACAACTATATCTACAACTTTAAATACTCTTTCTTATCTAGTTCCATCTACTGCTATTTGAACCAATCTAGTGATTGCAGTGGCATATTATACATTTAAAGGTAAAGGTAAAGGGACCCCTGACCATTAGGTCCAGTCGTGACCGACTCTGGGGTTGCGCGCTCATCTCGCATTATTGGCCGAGGGAGCCGGCGTATAGCTTCCAGGTCATGTGGCCAGCATGACAAAGCCGCTTCTGGCAAACCAGAGCAGCACATGGAAACGCCGTTTACCTTCCCGCTGTAGCGGTTCCTATTTATCTACTTGCATTTTGACGTGCTTTCGAACTGCTAGGTTGGCAGAAGCTGGGACCAAGCAACGGGAGCTCACCCCGTCGCAGGGATTCAAACCGCCAACCTTCTGATCAGCAAGCCCTAGGCTCAGTGGTTTAACCACAGCGCCACCTGGGTCCCTTGTATTATACATTTAAGGTAAAGGTAAAGGGACCCCTGACCATTAGGTCCAGTCGTGACCGACTCTGGGGTTGCGCGCTCATCTCGCATTATTGGCCGAGGGAGCCGGCGTATAGCTTCCAGGTCATGTGGCCAGCATGACAAAGCTGCTTCTGGAGAACCAGAGCAGCACATGGAAACGCCGTTTACCTTCCCGCTGTAGCGGTTCCTATTTATCTACTTGCATTTTGACGTGCTTTCGAACTGCTAGGTTGGCAGGAGCTGGGACCAAGCAACGGGAGCTCACCCCGTCACAGGGATTCGAACCGCCGACCTTCTGATCAGCAAGCCCTAGGCTCAGTGGTTTAACCACAGCGCCACCTGGGTCCCTATTATACATTTAGGCTACCATAATATGCTCACTTTCTTGGGAATAAGCCCCACTGAAATAAAGGAGATTTACCTCTGAGTAGACATGCATAGGATCACACAGTTACAGTAAATTCTTATTTATGTAAAATATCCTGATGAACGTTTTCTGACCATATCAAGTTAAATAATCTGTAATGTTTCTTTCTAAAACTGCGAACACAGGGCCAATATTGAGTTGTTCCAGGGACCCCAGAGGCAAAAAACACGAAGGTCCCTTTAGCAATGTAAGTGTGTGAGAGAGACCTTAAGGGAAAGGGGGTAGGTTGTTTAACTGGTCGAAGGTGAATTTAGGGGAGCACAACCAATTTGGTTGCATTGGGTGTGGAGCCTTGAGGGAGCTGCAGAAGGCTCTGCACCTATGAGGTAGAATGCAAGGAGATGGGTCTGAATTTTGGGGTTGCACCGGGTGCTGTTGAAATTTGAGACCCCAAGGTCCGCCACTGAGTAGGGTGCTGGAAGCAGAAATCACAAATCTGTTTCAGATATTCTTTACCCATATCTCTATTTCCTGATAGGCTGTCAAACAATAATCTTCCCATTTTGACAGGGTAATTCTACACATGCCTTCCTAAAGACCAATCGAGTTCAATGGGGCCTACTTCCAGATAAGTCTATACAGGGTTGCAGCCCAAATGTCTGATAAAAAAGCAAAATATCCCTCTTAAGTTTTATATGAAATGAACCTTACATTAGATCCAGTTACCGGGCAAAGTTTGCATCCCCACACAAGTTTAAAAACCACTCAAAATTGTATTATATTGGAAGGTTGACAACTGTAAATTAGGATCAAGGGCAGTATCCCTTTTGCTGATCCTTCCTGGATATACCTTAGATTAGATTCATCATCTGTAAACCACATTACCGACCATACAAGGACTCTGATGCGCCTTGCTCTTCCTTGAGATTGCGTTTTCACATACGTTCTGAAAAACACATCAGTGCTAGGCTTAAAATGCCACAGTCCATAAATAAATGGCACATTGACAACTTTCACCTCTTTTCTCCTCAAAACTAAAGTTTTCTGCTGCATGGAGCATCAAATTCCTGCCAAAGAAATAGCCCGCCCTTCAACATAATGCTTGCATTCTTCTGTGAGTTGCACTGCATCAGCAGTCAGCCTTGATTTGATGTAGAGGAAATAACAGCTTGCCATCTACTCAAGGTAGAGAGAGTCACCTTGGAAGATGTGCATTATCTTTATCTTTGTGGCTCCCGATATGCTGTGCAATACACATGAACTTACTATTATCTATTTTTTTCAGCATGGCCAACACAGCAAAGTTTAGTTTTACTTATGCAGAGGTCAAAAAATGGAGGAGAGTTCTCTCCCCCACCCTCTCTCTCTGTCTTCCCAAATTACACTTGGCTTGGGGACTGCATTTATATACATTCTTTGAGATGGTGAAATGTGTTGTACTGAATAGTCTCAGGAAATGCTTTGATTTTCATACAGATCAGCAACATCAATTGCAGGTGTTTCGATCAATGTTCATGCTGTATTTTTGACAGTGAGGAATTTGGGAAATGAGAACAACTAATTTTTAACATATTCAGCCTCCCCTCCTCCCCTCTGCTTCCCTTCCTTAGCTATGTGATCTATTGATCTGGTCTTTTTTTTTTAATCCAACAGATCCAGGTGGTATAGGGATGGCTAAATCCATCATTTTCAGTTTCTCTCTGTTGCTCATTTCCCCCCGATTTTAAGTTCAGTTCACCACATTTTCATGAGAGTTTGTGATTTATTTTAAGTTCAAAGTGGGTGGGGCAGAAATTATCAGCAGTTAAGTGGCCATTTATCTGACTACATGTTTCTGTATGCAATTTTGCCTAATAGACACATTTCCCCACATTTCCCAGCCCCCTAATATAATGCCTTTTCACTAACAGTTATGCTTCTGTATGTGCACATTCACATAATATACACAATTTTGCAAATATTTTTGGGTCAGAGACCTGCACGCAAAATTCAGAGAAGTGTGAATTTCAAAGGTTAGCCGTGTTTCAATTCCTTGCATTGCTTCGGGAAGTGTGAACGGTGTAGGTCTGCATTAAATTGGGAACCAAAGTGAATTTCTTCTGCTTACCCATGTTTCGCTGGGCTGGGAACGGAGTTGTCCAGATGACAAGTCTGTGGGGAGGAATGGTGAGGGAGGAAAAAGGTTCAGCTTCCCTTATTGGATTGCAGCCACATGAACAGCAAACATCCTGTGCCATTTACCTTTGTCCTCATTTGGGTGGCTGCTGCATTTGGTGGCAGAATCTGTCCAGAATAAAGTTCTGCATCAGCTTGGGATGCTGTCAGGAGTGCGTGCAGGAGCCGGGCCCTATGACTGGTAGGGCCTCGCAGGACTGGGAGGGCAAGGTGCAGCTGCACAGGTGAGGCTTGACAGAAGACTCAGAGCACCTGGTGGTAAGGGCCGGGAGGGGTATATAAGACCAGCATTTCCCTCTGGCTCTTTGCCACAGCAACTCGCTACCCACCTAGCTGTGCTTTGGTGTCCTGACTCCTGGTTTCCTGATTCGTGGACTCTTGGCTTCCTGACCCCTAGACTGCTGACCCTGGACTGCTGATTCCTGCTTCCTGACATCTACCCCAGTCCCAATGTACCAAACTGGGAATCTGACACCCTGTAACCCGGACCGTGACAGATGCCAGCAGCCATTCACATGTGGTGATGTTGCCCAACAGTCCTTGCAGTGGCTCACACAACTGAGATATAAAAGATTCAATGCCAGGAGCCATTTGAGACTGTCATGTTGACAAATTAAGCTGCATGGCTTCCGAATGTGATTTATGAATAAAGTAATCCGCTTAATGCCATATTCCTTATTTGTGATATGGTTTTATTGGTAATGAAGAGTGACATGCATATCTGAGTATTATGCAAATAAGCTTATTCATCTGATGCAATTGCAGCCAGAAAGTTAGCACAAGTCACAGTAAAGCATAGAGCATGACAGCCCTTTACCAGTCTGGCTACTAATGAATATTTCTTCCCATGATTTTGTTTGTTCTCTCCGTATAATACAAAACCATAGTAGGGAAAGGAATAGGATATGGAGAAACTGCCTACTAATTTAATGTAACTTTTGTTGACCTTGCTTTACATAAGCTTAACACAGTTTCAGATTTAGCCATCATGAATTAATTCATATTTTCAGCATTTTTATTTACCATTTTTGATAGCTGGCTTTATCTTTCTTACTTAGAAACAAACTTAACTCTATCATTGAAAAGATCAGTTATATTTTCTTTAATACTGAACACAGAAGTAATCTACACGATTGTTACCATTTGCTATTTATAGTTTATGAACACACAGCAGGATTGGTTTCTTTCATAAAAAAAGATGGGGATAGAAAGAACAACAATAAAACATGAAACTCCTTATGATCTGTCCCATCAGTTGTTTGAGATGTGACAAATATTTTTATAGCATCTAATTTTCATATTTACTCAGAAACACTAGCACTGTGCAATATAGAGAAATTATGCTGATAGTACAAAGAGTCCCACTGAAATTAATGAGCTCTTTATTACTGTGATTGTAATGACTCCCCAATGGGCAATACATGCTGGAACAATACTCAGATAGCTTTGCTGTGTAGCACTCCTCCCTCTCTTTCTTGATATCTGTGTAAACATACACATAGAGAACGTTTTGTTAATCTGGACCTTGGTGAGCTGGAGAACCAGCAACTACAGTGGTACCTCTGGTTACGAACGCTTTGGGTAGCTGCTCCTGGTTGCGAACTTTGTCTCAGGATGTGAATGGAAATTGCATGCCAGAGGCGCGCACGCAGCAGGAGGCCCCATTAGGGAAAGCTGGCCTCAGGATAAGAATGGATTCAGCTTAAACTTGACATGAGTCAACAGTGTGATGCAGCAGCTTAAAAAGCCAATGCAATTCTGGGCTGCATCAATAGGAGTATAGCATCTAGATCAAGGGAAGTCACAATACCACTGTATTCTGCTCTGGTCAGACCTCACCTGGAATACTGTGTCCAGTTCTGGGCACCACAGTTCAAGAAGGATATTGACAAGCTGGAATGTGTCCAGAGGAGGGCAGCCAAAATGGTCAAAGGCCTGGAAACAATGCCTTATGAGGAACGGCTTAGGGAGCTTGGGTATGCTTAGCCTGGAGAAGAGAAGGTTAAGGGGCGATATGATAGCCATGTTCAAATATATTAAAGGATGCCATATAGAAGAGGGAGAAAGGTTGTTTTCTGCTGCTCCAGAGAAGCGGACACGGAGCAATGGATTCAAGCTACAAGAAAGAAGATTCCACCTAAACATTAGGAAGAACTTCCTGACAGTAAGAGCTGTTTGACAGTGGAATTTGCTGCCAAGGAGTGTGGTGGAGTCTTTTTCTTTAGAGGTCCTTAAGCGGGGGCTTGACAGCCATCTGTTAGGAATGCTTTGATGGTGTTTCCTGCTTGGCAGGGGGTTGGACTGGATGACCCTTGTGGTCTCATCCAACTTTATGATTCTATGATTCTAAGAACGGACCTCCGGAACGAATTAAGTTCATAAACAGAGGTGCCACTGTACAGCAAATTTAAAATACACAGAACGTTGACATTCACACAATACATTTAGAACACTATGATACCACTTTAAACAGACTTCACCCAGATAATTCTAGGTACCCTGTTTCTCATATTTTAAGACATACCCATAAAATAAGCCATAGCAGGATTTTTAAGCATTCAAGGAATATAAGCCATACCCCAAAAATAAGACATAGTGATAGGCACAGCAGCAATGCCGGCCGCAGCAGGAGGAGGAAAAAAAATAAGACATCCCTTGAAAGTAAGCCATAGTGTGTTTTTTTGAGGAAAAAATAAATATAAGACATGTCTTATAATATGAGAAACACGGTACTGTAAAGCTGGGAGTTGTTAGGTGACTATTATTCCCTAGAACTACAGTTTCCAGATTTCCTTGTCATGATGGATTAATTGTTAACCCACTCTGAAAATTGAAGCTCTAGGCTGGGAATAGGGGTCTCCCAACAGTGCCCAGCAGCCTTAACTAAATCTCTCATAATTATTCGGGGGGGGGGGTTACCTGGCCATTTAAAGTACAGTATCACAGTTCCTAGGCTGGAGCAGGCCATGGTGGATCAAAGTGAACAACCCTGGGTCATTTCTGTGCACACTGCTTGGACCTTTTTTGAGAAAGAAATTACTTTTGCCATTTTTATGGAGTTTTTTGTTTGTTTACAGATATTTGTCTTGGTGGTATTATATTGTGTCAATCACAGTAGTCATTGTATCACCACCCTGTTCATTGTTTCATTCTGCTAATTTCTCAGCAGGTGGGTTGCTGCTGCTTGCCAGGAAGAAGACGGGGAAGAACAAGGTGGCAGAAAGATTGCTGTGCAATGCATTGGTGGAACCGATCAGGTATTTCTGCCAGTGTGTTTGCACTGCACCAATCTCCTTGTTGCTCTCTCCTTCTCCCTGCTGCTGATCACAAAGTGTTGCTTTTGACTAGGCTGTTAAAAACACTGCTCTGCTTTATAAGGATTCTGGTAGTTTAACTCTTTCCAACCCATATAATTTTTCCTACTGAAAATTTCTCCAAGTCTGTTACTTGCTCTTCAAGTTTTCCATTGCAGAAAATGACATCTTCAGGGAGATATAACAATTTCTGGAGGTGATTTTTCATCAGAAATGGACCCAGGGAAAGGCTTAATTTACCCCAACATTGTGGTCCTCCCCCATGAATGCTGTTTACAAATTAAATGTGGAGGGGAGAATGGGAAGGAAGGTGATGTGTTTAAAGTCATGTCTAAACTGACCCTAATGATCTTTGTATTGGTGCTTAGAAGATACCAACCAGTAAAAAAAAGAGTATTTTCATGCACTGAGACTGAAGACATTGTATAAAAGGTTTTTAGATATATAAATCATTAGGACAGGTAATTTAACAGCATTTGTTTTATAAATTATGGAGTGTAATAGAATACACCAGCAGCAAAAAAAAAGATCTAGGCAGATAATGGCCTATTTATTTCCACCCTTACCAGGGAAGTGATTTCATTTCATATGTAGATGAAGAGGATGCTATAAAACATATCACACAAGAAAGCAATCAACAATCTTTGTGACAAAAATAATCATTCATGGTGTCTTCATCAGAAATTAATAGCAAAGCTATATTAACAACACTGTCCTATTCCCAGGAAGAGGCAATGCATACAAATAGCATTTCCTTCAGTTTCTCTTAGAAAACCTTTTCTCAATAAGCATTTGAAGTGTTTGGAATTATAGGTACGTGATCTAGTCTTTAGTAACATGTTTATGAAGTGATCTGAGTGTGCAATTATGTATTTACAGTATGTTCAAAAGGTATGTGCTTCTCTCCAACATGTTTTAAAGTGACTTACAACAACTAGTATATGATGTGGTTATGTGTTGAAAGCCAAGTGGATCTCATTCTGACTGGGACCTGGATGGGAGGAAAATTGAGAGAGTTAAATGATAACAGTATTACAAAAAGGAATGGTATCCCACCATGATGTCTCCCATAGCACCTTTGAAGAAGGAAGTCTCTTTTGAATCCTCTGACTGTCAGTAAATGCATACATGCTTTGAGAGGTTGGACCTTTTATACAGTCTGTAAAGACTGGTCTTTTAGACAGGCATCATGTAAAGAATGTTGCTTTGTCTTTGTCTCAAATGAATTTTTATAGGCCACATTTTGTTTTCACTGCTGGTTTTGATGTTGTTTCTGCATTGCATTTTGTGGTTTTAATTGTTGTCCCTCGTCTTGCAAATCATTGCATCGAAAGGCAGGCTATGTGTTTTCTAAACAAATCAATAAATTTTGCAACTCCTAATCTGCTGACTTTGATTTGTATCAATTAGTTCCAGGCTGGAATCTGTCCTCCAAGTCCTCAAAAAGTTTTTCTCCTCTGTGAAATGAGCCTCAATTTTTCTGCCTCATTTTTGGGCACCTGGAAATTTATTTAGAATTTCAGAGGGTGTGGCGTTTTCAGCTTCCCATAGGTGATTGTGGGTGGTGTATAGGGATGGCATAGAAATTCAATTCTGTTCACATTTAATAGTGAACCTGCCTAATTTGTGCTTCCTGAAACAATATGACAACCGAAACAGTAAGCCATCCTTTGAAATTTGCACTTCTCCAAATCTTGCTGTGCAGTGTCCTGCCAAGAAATGCATACAAAAGTGCATATATTGGAATAAAGCATACATTAAAAACACATATATTAGTGAAAATAATACAAAAATGGATTATATAAGGAAAAAAATGTTTTGCAAAAAATATGTATGCTAAAACATTTGTACATTAGGAAAAATCTGCCCTAAAATTCTGGTAAAGTTACATGGAATTCATGGGGAAAGGAAATCCCCAAACTGATGTAGAAATGTGGAGAGCTGAAAATGACAGATTGGAACAAAACAAAGTTGACAGATTCAGCCATCTTTAGTGGTGGGTGGGTGTTTTCCTTCCATTTCTGCAACACTCTGCAGCCTCCCTGTGGTGAGAGCCAGTGTGGTGTAGTGGTTAAGAGCGGGAGACTCATAATCTGGGGAATCAGGTTCGTGTCTCCACCCCTCCACATGCAGCTGCTGGGTAACCTTGGGCTAGTCACACTTCTCTGAAGTCTCTCAGCCCCACTCACCTCACAGAATGTTTGTTGTGGGGGAGGAAGGGAAAGGAGAATGTTAGCCACTTTGAGACTCCTTGGGGATATCAAATCCAAACTCTTCTTCTTCCTCTCTCTGGCTGCCCACACTTCCTGATCTCAAAAAGCCCCATGGGAGGAGTAACCTTACAATGTCTTTCTTTTGACTTTATTAGAAGTATGGTCATCTGAGAAAGCTGCAGAGTGAAGCCCACCAGGCATGGATTGAGTAGGGGAGAGAGCCAACAAGGGTATACATGCCCCAGGCATCAGGTTACAGGGTGCCACAAACAGCCTTATTCCCCAATGACATCCCCCCCACACAGACATTGCCACCAAGAAAAGTGATTTCTCCTTTGTGCCCTCCACCACCAAGAAAAGAATCCTGTGTATAGTTCTTTTTCTCAGTGGTGTGGTGGTGATGGCACAGAACAGAAGTCTTCCTTCTCTTGATGGTGGTGAAGCAGGTGTGGGGATGAAAGGGAGAAAGCCTGCAGAAAAGTGAGGTGCAGTTCATACTTTTGCCCCCAGTGGCAAAATACATAGGTCTTGAACTGCAGATGAGTTGATCTGTAGAAGGTAAGAATATATACTTCCAAATACACCTTGGCCAATTAGAAAGGGAAGAATGATATTGGCATTTTTCTCCCTTTTGCTAATTTTTATATGCAATTCATCTTCCCAGTCATTGATGGGAAATGATGGGGGAGTGAAATGTAGGATAAATTTTCAGCACAGCACTAGTAATAGTGTGCAGGGTGTTCTTTTAAGCACTGAGATCTCTTGAATTGTTATTCAACAAATTGTTTATTAATTAATAGGTGTAAATTAATTGTCGCTGCCACTATTATTACCACTAATGTGCCAGCATTTAAAAGAAGCAGTCCATATAATTATTTCTTTCATCATATTTCAATATCAAACTGTGATCTTATACGTCTACCATGTTTTAGAAATTAATCAATTTGCACTTGCTTCTATGTACTGTGAGCTAGAAATAATGTCCCAGATAGCATTAAAATGAACACCAAATCTATTTGGGTCACTGATTTTTTGTGTGCATAAATTTTGTGGCTTATTTTTTTGCGGGGGGGGGGGGGGTCTTTCATTTATTTATTCTGATAAGTCAGGGCTGGTGGATGGCTTTTAAAATGCAATATTTTGAACATATCATTTTGAATTTTCAAATGTCAGCCTTGCATTCCTGTCACACTTAACTTGCTGTGAGAATTTGAAATATTAAAATATTACAAATCTTTAATGAGTGTAATAAGCTATTTTTCCTTATAACTTAATTGCCCAGATCATTTTGATGCTTGAAGGCAATGTTTGAGCAGCTGTGAAAATTTTGTTACATGTCCACAGAGTACCATAATACGCAGTATAGGCATCTGGAGAGAAACCAAATTTGACAGAGTACACCACAAGTCTGCTCCATTATGTATCTGTTCTCCGAAATGTTTTATTCTATAAATAATCTAAATTACTTTCACAAATAGACAACATAAATAAATGACCATTTTGTGCTTCTCTACTGCAACATGCTCAGCAGACACAGTCAAGCCAAGGAATTGTATTTAGTCTAAGTTAGTCATGCTTTAGTCACATTTAATTGGACTAAAGTTAGGATCTTTCCAGATGTGCCATTCATATTTCTAAAGCTGCTGCTTCTAGTCAATGTTTATTGGAGGGAAATTGTAGAAAACTGGCCCACGTGACCAATCACGTGTTCCCGGTTTTCTGGAGAGGAATTGTGCTCTTCCCCATCCACATTACTCATGGGATACATTATGGAGAAGTGTGCATGCACACGAAAGCTCATACCAGAACATACTTAGTTGTTCTCCAAGGTGCTACTGGACATTTTATTTATTTATTTATTGGGATACATTCAGATTGTGTTCACCTTGCGGTATTTATTGCAAAAGGATAATATGAGGAAACTGTTATATTGAAGAACTAGCTTTCCTCTCTTCCGGAGTCTCCCAGGCTATGATAAACATGATTGAGTTGTGCAGCACATTGTGTTGGAAACCTGGGACAGCAATAGTGGCCCCCTCCCAGCTGCCTCACTAGCCATTACTGATAGTAACTCATTGAAAATCAATTTCATTAAAAATATATGGCTGTATTATGCATGAAGTATATTAAGGAAAGCTGAATTTTTCACCCTTTAATATGGACACATATTTAGAGATTATGGCAGGTTTCCTATTAAATATTGAAAGAGAATATGAGGCTTTTTCAAGTTCATTAGAATTGGGGGGACACACCTAAATGTGATGGTATTAATCATATCCCAATAGCCTGTTGTATAAACAGAATGTCTATAATACAAGCAGTATATATGTTCACATTTATATCTTCCTTCCTTCTAGCAGCTAAGGGCAGCATTTTTATCCTCATCAACCTAGGAAGTAATTTACACAGAGAGAGTGTGCTCAGGTCAAGACCAATAGTGAACTTCATGATTTAGCAGAGATTTGTACCCAAATTCTCCCAGTCAAATTCCAGCTAAACGAAGGGTGCAGTTGGTACCAACAATCAGGAAAGGATAACAAAATTAATGTTAGATCTGTGTGGAAGTAAGTAGTTTGGAAAGCCTTGTTTTATTTCCACATAATTTCCCACCGTTTCAGACCTTGTTGGCAGATATCCCAAGAAACATCATGGTGGATCAGATAGAATCATAGAATCATAGAGTTGGAAGAGACCACAAGGGCCATCCAGTCCAACCCCCTGCCAAGCAGGAAACACCATCAAAGCATTCCTGACAGATGGCTGTCAAGCCTCTGCTTAAAGACCTCCAAAGAAGGAGACTCCACCACACTCCTTGGCAGCAAATTCCACTGCCGAACAGCTCTTACTGTCAGGAAGTTCTTCCTAATGTTTAGGTGGAATTTTCTTTCTTGTAGTTTGAATCCATTGTTCCGTGTCCGCTTCTCTGGAGCAGCAGAAAACAACCTTTCTCCCTCCTCTATATGACATCCTTTTATATATTTGAACATGGTTATCATATCACCCCTTAACCTTCTCTTCTCCAGGTAAACATACCCAGCTCCCTAAGCCGTTCCTCATAAGGCATCGTTTCCAGGCCTTTGACCATTTTGGTTGCCCTCTTCTGGACACGTTCCAGCTTATCAGTATCCTTCTTGAACTGTGGTGCCCAGAACTGGACACAGTACTCCAGGTGAGGTCTGACCAGAGCAGAATACAGTGGTACTATTACTTCCCTTGATCTAGATGCTATACTCCTATTGATGCAGCCCAGAATTGCATTGGCTTTTTTAGCTGCTGCATCACACTGCTGACTCATGTCAAGTTTGTGGTCTACCAAGACTCCTAGATCCTTTTCACATGTACTGCTCTCAAGCCAGGTGTCTCCCATCCTGTATTTGTGCCTTTCATTTTTTTTGCCCAAGTGTAGTACTTTACATTTCTCCTTGTTAAAATTCATCTTGTTTGCTTTGGCCCAGTTGTCTAATCTGTTAAGGTCATTCTGAAGTGTGATCCTGTCCTCTGGGGTGTTAGCCACCCCTCCCAATTTGGTGTCATCTGCAAACTTGCTCAGGATGCCCTCAAGCCCATCATCCAAGTCATTGATAAAGATGTTGAACAAGACTGGGCCCAAGACAGAACCCTGTGGCACCCCACTAGTCACTACTCTCCAGGATGAGGAGGAGCCATTGATGAGCACCCTTTGGGTTCGGTCAGTAAGCCAGTTACAAAGCCACTGAATGGTAGCATTGTCTAGCCCACATTTTACCAGCTTCTTTACAAGAATATCATGGGGCACCTTGTCAAAGGCCTTGCTGATATACAGAGTTTCTTAACACCTTTGAGTGCCTCCTTGACTCTCTACTTGCATGTCCTGAAAATGATCTGCACATCTAGCCCAGCCTTGGAAATTTCACAGATAATTGCATTTTATGTAGTCATCAAGCCGGAGCAGGTGTCCTACACTTTCTATTCACTTCTGCAACAAGTCTATCTCCAGTTAAAGGAGAGTATTGCATATTACCCTGCCCTCCATCCTAGAGGCATCCTGTCCTCCGTGCTAGAGGATGCAAAGAGCAGCAGTTAAACTGACAAACTTGAGTGAGGGGGAGCACCTTCAATGTAGCATGAAATTATCAAGAGTTTTGAACTCCTTGTCAAGTTCACTTCAAGAAAGCAGGGAGATCTCCCACAGGGCGAGGGGTAAGCTTGCCAGTTTTGTTGTTATTCTCTGTAATCTAGTTTGCACACAAAACTGCTCAATTTTTTTGAAGGTGCTACATATCAAACCACATCTCATGTTTTGAATAGCATGGAAAAGAATTTGCACATTCATTCACACAGAATACATTTCACCGACCAAAATTAAATTGCATGGCACTGGACATGAATTAGTTCTGGACTACTTCTACACCTGTAGAACCGTACTATCTGCTTCAGGATTTGAGCTTTGGGGGTTACCAAATCACACTTACATAGAACTACCCAGCTGTTATGTAAATCACCTTAGTATTCATAGCAGTGCTGTATGTTTCACTGTATATCTCTGCAATTGCACTTTGCCTGATATTTTATGCCAATTAGGAATGATGAACTATTCATTCCTATAGTGGATGTAGAGTATACCCAAAGGGAACCAAGGCAATATTGCACCTTTATATCAGTAACAGTTGTGGAGAGCAAAACAGTGCACTATGACATGTATTGCCACAGAGCCTTTAGTTTAAAAAAGGTAAAGAACCCCTGACAGTTTAAGTCCAGTCGCAAATGACTGGGGTTGCGGCGATCATCTCGCTTTATTGGCCAAGGGAGCAGACATTTGTCCGTAGACAGTTTTTCCAGGTCATGTGGCCAGCATGACTAAGCTGCTTCTGGTGAACCAGAACAGCACATGGAAACACCATTTACCTTCCCGCTGTAGCGGTAACTATTTATCTACTTGCACTTTGACGTGCTTTCGAACTGCTAGGTTGGCAGGAGCTGGGACTGAGCAACGGAAGCTCACCCCATCGTGGGGATTCAAACCGTCAACCTTCTGATCGGCAAGCCCTAGGCTCAGTGGTTTAGACCACAGCGCCACTGGCATTCTTATCAAAGATGACAAATAAATGTAGCAAGCTAACATAATAAGGTGAAAAACTCCATTGATGGCATTGTCACAGCATTGTATCCTACTTTATCTCCTATTTCATATTTATTGGAGATAACAATGCTTCTTGTTATAGGATCATCCCTACCAACGGTACTCTGAATACATTATATTTTTGCTGATATTTTACCATACTTAAGGCACAAATGTGCACATATTAATTATGCAGGTTTCTATTATACTGATATCTTTCTATTGTAGAAAGATACTGAACTTGAAGACGATCTTATGAACAAATGCAGTACTACTCAGTAGAGCCCTATACATGTCCATTCAGAAGTTGCATTTAATGCAACAGAAATTCAAAGGTTAATGGGTATAAGATTGCAGCTACTGGTACACACAATCTAGTATTTTCTGAGTAGCAAAATCCCTACAAGTTGGCTCTCTGTGTGTGTCCTTAGCCCTGCTTACACAGATCCTTTTACAAGAGATGGAAAGGGCTGAACATGGTGTGCACTTCTTGCTATGCACAAGGACTGTAATCCTTCACGTATTTGCTCAGTAAAAGGAACATAAGAGATAAATGTTTGCATACAGCGCTGACAGGATTGCGACCTAGCATAGTGCTTTCTAAGAAATTTTCATGTTTTAATATAGAGTTTTTCACCGGATAAATTATGAAGAATTCTAATATTTTGCTGCATTATGATAGCGTAGCCTTTCAGAGGCCCAGTTTGTACATAACACTGAGCCAAAACATGGCTTGGAGCTGTGAGCTTCTGCTGAGATGATTTCAGCCATACCTTTGAACCCAGGCTGATTGCTTATCTCTCCCAGACATACCACAAGCACTAAGCCACAAAACAAATCTTGGCAACAGTGTGTGACTTGTGTAGAATGAGACAAACCACAAACCTAGGTTCAGATGTCTTACTTTACAGCAGCAGGACTAGTGAAGTGACTACAAACTTCTCCTTGTGAGTTGACACATATGCTTACTGACACTAAACCTTGGTTTGGCTTACCATAACATGTGAGCTACAACAATGAGTGTTTTTTTAAAATAGATGCATAGTTAATAGGTACCATTTATATTTGAAAATTAGAAAACAAGGTTTCTAATACAACTGAAAAATCATGATAACTCTGAGAGGCTTCAGCATATTTTAGCCTGCAAGCTACATGAAGCCAAATAAAAGGAGACTGAAAATAAAAGTTTTTAGGAGTTAGAGGACAGTGTATAGCAGGCATCCCCAAACTGCGGCCCTCCAGATGTTTTGGCCTACAACTCCCATGATCCCTAGCTAACAGGACCAGTGGTTGGGGAAGATGGGAATTGTAGTCCAAAACATCTGGAGGGCTGAAGTTTGGGGATGCCTGGTGTATAGTTTTCAGTCAACAGATTTCAGTTTCTTTGGTTTATGCATGTTGAATAATAAACACACATGGTAAAGTCCTGCATTATTGCTTCACACTGAGGAGACCCCTTACAGTGAATAATTTTGGTCATGCTGGCTGAATCTTTGCTAACTGCGATATTCAGAAGAATAATTCAGTGGGACAGCTGTATAATCTGGTAAGATTTCCAGATTTACTTTCTAAAAAAACCAAGCAAACCATTATTGGCTTCTATGAGCATGTTTCACCCACCTGTCACAATACAACTAGAACTCTGAGACTGAATCCTATGCACATTTACTGAGTGTGAGCCTGATTGAATGCGGTGGGATTTGCAGTTTAGCAAAGATACTTAGGGTTGGGTGCATTGCAAGCTTTTGAGTGTGTATGATGGATTGTGTATGGCGGATTTCACTGCATAAGGAGTGAACAGAACACTGCTTATACTTATGAAGGTGTGTTTCTTCACTCAGATCACACACCAAACCTACAAGCAATGAAAGCTAAGAGACAGTAGCGTGGAATTTATATAACATCTAGATTGGTCCATTGTGTTGACAGGCCATCAATTTGGAATATGTATCTCAAAGTTTGAGGTTTCTCAGGTTTTATTTAAAGCTCTCATGTGTGGTCAGGAAGAAACGCCATCTTTTCAACTTCTCATGCATACCTCCTTTTTCTTCCTCTGCTCAGGCATGTGCATGGAATCAGCACGTATTCTCCAGCAACCCCGGTTATATCAGCTGTCCCTCACATTTAACCTAGGATTCATCCACACTTCCGTTTGCCCCATGATTTCTAGGCACAAGCCTGAAAGGTCCTTCTTTTGTCCCTTAGCTTTTTGCAGGAAAACCCGCTGTTTAGTGCTGAATCAGGACAAACGCCAATCAGGTTTTCTGCAGGTGTTGACGTTTGTTCCAATTCACCAGTAAAGTGTTATTGGGGAAAGCAGTGGGACAAAAGCAGTTGGACTCATGCCTAGAAATAGAATCATAGAATCATAGATTTGGAAGAGACCACAAGGGCCATCCAGTCCAACCCCCTGCCAAGCAGGAAACACCAACAAAGCATTTTTGACATATGGCTGTCAAGCCTCTGCTTAAAGACCTCCAAAGAAGGAGACTCCACCACACTTCTTGGCAGCAAATTCCACTGTTGAACAGCTCTTACTGTCAGGAAGTTCTTCCTAATGTTTAGGTGGAATCTTCTTTCTTGCAGTTTGAATTCATTGCTCCGTGTCCGCTTCTCTGGAGCAGCAGAAAACAACCTTTCACCCTCCTCTATCATGGGGTAAATGGAAGAAATGGAAGAAATCGTGGGACAAAAGGAAGTGTGCATGAGCCCCTAGTAGTTTCAAAGGTTTATCTCTAGCCTGTATTACCCTGTGCTTGCCCTCTTGCAAAAAGTCTTGGCCCCTTCTGTTCCACTCTGGGCAGCACTGGCAATGGTGAAAAGCAACCCCTCACTGCTGGTCCTATATACCAATTGCATTCAGGTTTCTGACTGTCCACTGTCATAATGAGATGATGGACTAGATGCAGCTTTGGCCTGGTCCAACAGGGCTTTTCTTATCTCCTTAAGTGGTTTGGCTGTGTCCCATTGTCTTTTCTCTTTTTCACACAGTGTGGAGGAATGTGGCAGTATATCTGCAAAGCTCAGGCTTTCCCCAGTGGAGTAATTTCCCCTTGTAATATGCATGCACCCTTCACAAATTCATGGAGGAGAAGCCATTCAGTGGTTATGAGTCATGTTACTGATGGCCTTCCTCCAGGTTCTGGTATGTACCTGCATTATTAGTTGCCGGGGCAAAATAGCAGAAGAGACCTATTGCCCTCATGCAGGTTGAGTCTTTGAAAAGAGGCCCCATGGAACATGTGTACTCTGTATCCACGGGGCCTCTTTTAAAGGACTCACCCTGTATAACTGGTTCCCATTTAAATAGCAGTTAGTGAAACAAGAAGCTGAGCTCTTCTTAATTTCCATATGTCTTCAAACATTGGTGTCCCCATTACTATGCCTCAATCTATGCCACACTCACTAAATTGCTTGGTTCCTACCTAATTTGCTATCAGTATCCTAATCTGAGTATGGTATGAGGAAAAATCTATGTCCCCGCAACTATTTTTCTTCTGTCTCTATACAGAAATACTCATTCTCCAGCCTCAAGAAAGATTTACAACACCTGCTGCTTTCACAAAATTCTCTTATATAAAGTATTGAAGGAAATACATAATCCATTTTTATAATAGACCACATTTGCCCTGCAGCTACCCATTAAAGACAAAGAATTTTAATGTGTAGCTACACTTCTGTTCCTCAGTTCCTCTGATAATGTGTTTGACTGAAATCATATACCTGTACATATTTTCAGGGCTTCTGATGTTGACTGTGCGTTGTGACTTACTAAATATGTCTGTCCTCAAACAGTAGGCAGTCTTTCCATAAAAATTAAACCACTAAAAAATAAATTCTGGATCCAACAAATACACACAGGTCGGGTGGGGGTGGGGTGGAATCTATTTGGCTTTGTATTTACTAAAGAACCTTTTATTGCCTTTTAGGGACATCTGGATTAAACAGAAAGCTTCAGAGACGTTATCCATGGTTCCAGGCTTTTCTCCATTTCTTCTCAAACCCTTTTTAAGGATGCATTAACCATTTCATGTTTATTTTTGGAACATTTATGGAATTCTTTAAACAGTGCTAAATGGCAGGTACACAAAACAATGAAGCAATGAAGAATACTTTCCCAAGATCTTTGACTGACAGTCTTTGAAACATCCCCGCCACACCTTGCTTCAATTTTCTCTTTCCTATATAGTCACATTTATTGTATTAAGAACACTGGATTGGTACTTTTACATATAATTTGTTTTGATTCATGATTTGCCATAGATTTCTGAGCTTGCATGATGCCTTTTTTCCAGTAGCGGCTGCCTGGCAGGGGTGTTTCCATACACTTGACCTTCCAGCAATCTTGCTGCTGCAATTTACTGGGAGGGGAAGTGGTGATGTGGTAGACATGTTCACGTCCAAATTCCAAAACAGGAGTGCTTCTGGGCCTGTAACAGTGGTCTTTCTGTTGTATACCACCCATGTATCTGTGCGGTTCTGTGAAGAGTATTCTGGAAATGTTTTTAAATAAATAGATATTAAAGGGAGAGCTCAAAAAACCCAACTGCTCATTATTTAAAGGAGAGGCCCCAGTGTTATGTGAAGACAGTATGTTATGGACCTGGTGATATTTGAGATAACTGAAGTGCTATTTCTAGCCACCTAATCACCCCGTGTTCCTGCTACAGGCGTTTACTTGAAACATGCTAGCTTGTTAAAACTGGCAGCAACAGGGAAAGGCTATTGATAAGCATACAAGCAATTCTGAACTCTGTGTCAAAGGGTGTTGATATGGCTGCAATTTCCTACACATGGGTTCCATAGGAGTTTCATCAAACAAGGGTTTTCGAGTACCTGCGTAATGATTTTCCTGATTAATTGAAAATGCTTTTTTTTAAAAAAAAAACAAACAAACCTCTATTAAATGAATAGGATTAATCACAACAGCTAATCAATTCAAGTTTGAAGCTTTAGTAATAAGCAGTAAGGAAGTACAGAAAGAGATCAGTCTTAACTAGCAGACTGGTTTTCCTAGGGCACCTCAAGTATGTTGCGTCTTTAAAGGAACTAAGAAATATAAGCAGTGGACAGAGGTCTTCAGATGCATACAGCAATGGATGTGTAATCATTTTAGGCCTTCTGATGGCCATTTTTCTTCTGCAACTATGAACATGAAAAAGGGACAGAAACAACCAGAATCAGACAGTTAGAAGTAAATAAAATACGTTTGCATTTGACTGCTGTCGGTTTCCATAGAAATCAATGAGGAAAAATATTTTCCAGAGCTTGGGTACAATTCACAAGATCAAACTTCCTTGCAGAATTCTGACTTCCATTGTTTGTGAGACTTAGGACTGCCTCTTGGGCGCCTTAGATATTGACTGAGAATTTACACATCCTCAAGTCATTTCAATAGCTACGCTGAAAGATTATAGCAGCAAAATACAATTCTCAGTTCCCATAATAACAGCAAGGCAAATAAATGTCAAAATGAAAATGAATCATTTCACTCAGCTTACTTTTCTTCTCATTTCAGAGATTATACATTTTGCTTAAGTCCCCAATCTTTATAATTCAAAACTTTAAAAAAGGCTTAGTGCATTCCTACCAACAGCAGCATACCACCCTGAGTGTTAGCAAAGCGGCAGAAATTTGACTAATCACAAACTGATAATGAAAACCACAGTATTTCCTTTGGGTCCACTAATGCCTTGACACTTCATAGATTATAGTTACAAAAATCACTTGGTTTCTGGAGCTTCCATCATGCTGCAGTCTGACTATAATCAAATAAATTTGAGGCTAATTTTATAAACGACTTCATTTATACTCTAGTACTGACAAATATAAATTCATACTCATTTTATTTCCCTACCCTGCTTTCTAACATACACTCTATTAACACTAAACAGCAGGAGTTTTGTGTACCAGCTATAAAGGGGCAGGGGAGTCTTTTATTTTTAAATAAATAAATGTTACAGACCATATATGCTATAGAGCAGGCATCCCCAAACTGCGGCCCTCCAGATGTTTTGGCATACAACTCCCATGATCCCTAGCTAACAGGACCAGCGGTCAGGGATGATGGGAATTGTAGCCCAAAACATCTGGAGGGCCAAAGTTTGGGGATGCCTGCTATAGAGGGCACATGTATGTATTCTTTTTTTTAAAATTCTTTTTCAAATATACACAAAGTTTAGTCGCAGTATATTACCAAACAGTGTATGTACTTCACAGCCATGGAGTGTCAAGTCCTAATTCCCCAATATAATAAGGGTGACTACAATTCAGGGTTATCCCATTAAACAGATGGACAGTCTAGACAAGCAAAAGAAAATACTTTTTCACATGGTATATAACTGAACTTCGGAATTTCCTGCCAAATACTATTCACTCATCAGCAACCTGAAGGGTTAACATATGAACATAGGGGAGCACACTGACCCTGCTCCCGCAAACATGCATGTTCTCCTGGTTACACACACCCAATGACCACACCTTGTGTGAAGATCTGAAAGGGCATCCAGGTACACCCATGTAGGCTCCTCTACATTCATGGGAGTCTAGATTATTTAGGGCTTCCAATTGTGTGGAAAGCCCACGCAAACACAGACAGTTCCACCTTCAGACCTTTCCCTAGCATGCAGAGGTTAGAGCATGGGTAGGCAAACTAAGGCCCAGGGGCCGGATCCAGCCCAATCGCCTTCTAAATCCGGCCTGCGGATGGTCCGGGAATCAACGTGTTTTTACATGAGTAGAATGTGTGCTTTCATTTAAAATGCATATCTGGGTTATTTGTGGGGCATAGGATTTTTTTCATTTTTTACTCTTCAAAATATAGTCCAGCCCCCCACAAGGTCTGAGGGACGGTGGACCAGACCCATGCTGAAAAAGTTTGCTGACCCCTGGGTTAGGAGCAGAGCTGGGGGAATCATGTGACAACAGGATGGGTCCAACAAGCACAGCCCTTCTTGCCTTCCACATGAAGAACTCGCACATGAAAGTGTTAGCTTAGATGTAGTAGTGGCAGCTATCTTGGATGGGTTGACAAGCAGTTTCAATAGTTTCTTGGAGGATAAGGATGGAATTCAAAGTAGTGCTAAGGTGATTGCTCCGTCAGTGCAGGCATTTTGGCTTGCCTGACAGAACAATATTTCCTCTCCTCCCTGCCATCCTGGGGGGTTCTCCCAACCCCTATTAGCCATGGGGAAGGGAGCGTGCAGGGGCGTACATGGGTAGGAGAGGGGGGAAAGTCATCTTACACTAGTGGGACTCATTGCACTGGCTCCTGCAAGTGCAACTATTTAGCTGCATCCAGGACCAAGTCTATGAAAAGCTAATACAGTGGTACCTTGGTTCTCAAACTTAATCCGTTCCAGAAGTCATTTATTCACTCATTCATCCGTTCTAAAAGTCTGTTCCAAAACCAAAGCGTTCCAAAACCAAGCCACGCTTTTCCATAGAAAGTAATGCAAAACAGATTAATCCGTTCCAGACTTTTAAAAACAACCCCTAAAACAGCAATTTAACATGAATTTTACGATCTAATGAGACCATTGATCCATAAAATGAAAGCAATAATAAATGTACTGTACTATAAAATAAATAAGACAGTATTGTAGAAATTCAAATTATTATTATTTTCTTACCTGCACTGATGATGGTCATTGTTTGGATGGGGGCTTTTATCCATGTCTGTAGTCACACAATCAATCAGTAGCTGATTCCACACAGTCCCAAAAACAAATTAACTGAAAAAGCAAAAACACAAAATAAATAGCAAAAACAAAAGCGTCAAACTTAATCCGTTGCGGAAGCCCGTCTGACTTCTGAAATGTCCGAATACCAAGGCACAGCTTCTGACTGGTGCAGGTGCCCCAGAAGCAATAGTTGACAGCAGCATCTGACGTTTGGCTTCCAAAAGATGTTCGGAAACTGGAACACTTACTTCTGGGTTTGGGGCATTTGGGAACCAAGGCATTTGAGTACCAAGGCATTTGAGAACCAAGGTACCACTGTAGTAATAATGATGGTTTTATTGAAACTCCACATTCAAAGGCAGTATGTCACTAGCAACCCAGTGGTAGCGAGCAATAAAATGGGGATGTTTTGTTTTCTGCCAGACTCAATGGACATTTTTTCTGATCCATCAGTATTACATAACTTCTGAGGATGTTTAATGTTATTTTTGAGTTAGCTACAATTAAAATTATCAAAAATGCAGGAAAAAATATTCATTGAAAGCTGTCCTAGTTCTTCTATCCATGTTGAAGACAGTCATTTGTGATTATAACTCACAAGGGTCACAGCCATGAAGCACACAGGCCTCTGTTCCCTTGAGCAGCTGTGTAAAGTACATGTTATTCTCGCTTAAATCATTTTACAGCATCTCCTACCCACCTTGATGATAATAACCTAACCTTCCAGGTGGCTGAAAAATGATGGTGTTTAATCGGGTTTATTTTAAATGAACTGAGAGAAGATGAAAGCTCTTGGATATATGATTCTAAGAAAGTGATTAAAGGCATATCAGAGACCTAAGAAATGCAGGATTACTCGAACCTCACCCTGAACTTGTATGCTACTGATGAAGAGGTTTCTTAATTTAACACTGAAAATCTTTCTTTGCAATCCTATACATGCTTTCCTGTGTGTAATTTCCACTGAATTCAACACAGTTTACTTCTGAGTAGACATGTATTGGGTTGCACTGTTATGGTCCTAAGCACATTTACTTAAGTGCAAGTATATGCAACCCTACACAAAAGTAAGTCCCACTATCTTCAATAGGGCTTACTCCCCATTAAAGAATGCATAGGATTTCTGCCTAAGTCCTACTGAAAGCTGTGGAACATATTGAGGTACACAGAGATTAGTTTGGCTTATTGGGGACTTTACCTAACACCTTTAATGTGGAGTTGGTCTGATAAAATTATCAGTACGCCTATTAGTCAGTTACAGGAAACAGCGGGTAAAAGGCAGTGTGGTACAGTGGTTAGGGCGTTGGACCAGGAACAAGGGAACTAGTGTTCAATCCTCACTCAGTCATGTGGGTCACTGCCTTTTAGCCCAACCTACCTCACAGAGTTGTTGTGGGGATTAAAAGAGGAAGGGAGAGCCGTGTATATTGCATTGAGCAATAAATAAATGAAGGAGCAAAGTTCCTAACATGAATCTCTTGGACAAAGTTGGGTCTTAAAAATGATTACCCAGGGAACAAAATAGGAACAATAACATGTGTGCATTTATTTGTACACAATAGAACTTTGGGCAGGCTGACAATGCAATACCACTCAAGTTTATCCAGAAGCAAGTCTCCCTATGTTCAATGGGGCTTGCCCCTGTGTAATTCTTACCTGTGCATGTCTAATCAGAAGTAAATCCCACTGAGGTCAGTGGGAATTACTCAGAGGTAAGAATAGTGAGGATTGTAGCTGCCACGTGTATAATCCATTTAAGTGAGTAAAGATTCTTAAATCAATTTGAGTGAGTAAGGATTCCAACTGGCTTCAACGGGCACAGACAATGGGCAAACCTCAGATGGTTGATGCTGAAACAACTGCAGCTTGGCTCCCTGAAGTGAGAGAGATCAATATGAGAGAAAACAAAGTTTAAAAGAAAATTATTTGGAGGCAAGGAAGGTCATGGGAGAAGGATTTGCTATCCAGGGCAAAGTAGATATTGTGATTTCTTAAAAGCTGTTTTTTTCTCAGTAGGTTCCTCATTAAGCTGACCAGCAGCAAGCGGTACAACATATTGCCACCATCATTCTCTGGGCATAGAGCAGGTAATTCTTTTTTTATGTGTCCTCTGAATTGGCTCATTGATGCTTAAGGACACTTAGAAGAGATTGCTTCATTCACATCTGTCTGGGGTCATTTTTTCCCCTCACCTTGAAGGGTTTTGAACATTAACACACCTACTTTTCCTTTGGGGCTCACTGAGATCGTATATGCACCTGCGGTTTAAGTTCTCAAAAGCTGCACTCCAAAGGCTACTTACTAATTAGCAAGTCCTACTCAATTCACTATTTTGACAAAACTGCGGGAGGCAGTGGAAGACAGGAGTGCCTGGCGTGCTATGGTCCATGGGGTCACGAAGAGTCGGACACGACTAAACGACTAAACAACAACAACAACTAAATTCACTAAGTTCCTTTTTGATAACTTTTGAAATAAGTTTCAAAATACATGCTATTAGTGAGGAGTGCCCTGCACTGGCCAGGAATTTGTAGAGACCAAAGCATATTAGTGATTTTTAAATGGGTAGTAGAGTTTGTGAGTTTGGACCTGTCAGAGCAAGAATAGGGTGAAGTCACATCAACATGAGTTTTGGGAATCCAGCTTGATTCAAAATGACACAAAGAATCCAAACATCAACAGAGACAGCTGACCCCACCTTGAAAACCCTCCTGGTGAGTTTGGTGATGATATCTCAAGAGGCAGCTGAATCTATGCCAAAAAATAGGTGAAGTCATGCCTAGATCATGTCTCAGTTTGCCATCTAGAATAAAAATGGCAGCTGGCATGCAAACATTGATGAAGACAGCCACCTTCATTTCAAGAATCCTCCTGCCGAGTTTGGTGATGGTATCTAGAGAGGTGGTCAAACCTATAGAGAACAGACAAACTGCTTTCCCCAATACATATAGTAGATTTTAAAATAGATCAATCAATCCATGCAGCAGATCTTTCTCTGCATGCTTCCTTGTAGATCCTGTAATCTTACTTTGATTGTGCAGATGTTCACCTATTAATATTGTCATGTTGTACAGGTGCCTGATTATCGTCTTCCAAAGCAACTACTCTATTCCGAACTTTAAAATGGAAAGCGTAATGCTTGTGGTCAACAAAAGAGGTATAAAGACTGTCTGAAGGCAAATCTAAAAAAAAATGTAGTATAAACACCGAGAACTGGGAAACACTGGCTTGCAAACACACCAGTTGGAGAACAGCCTTTACCAAAGTTGTCATGGACTTTGAAGACAGTCAAACTCAGAACGCAAGGGAGGAACGTGGAAGAGGAAGGCACGCTTGGCAAATCCACACCATGATCAACTCCTGCCTGGGAACCAATGTCCCCACTGTGGAAGGATGTGTGGGTCCAGAATTGGCCTCCACAGTCACTTACGGACTCATTGTTAAAACCGTGTTTATGGAATCTTACTCGGCTACGAGTGATCACCAAAAAAGAAGATTAATATTATTATAAAAGTATATGTTGCTTCTAAAGTCAATGGAATACCAGTACAGATGGGGCCTCTCATATTTCAGCATGTTGTTAGGCCCAAAAATAAAGGGAGAAAACATAAAATACTTTAAGCCCTACTGCTTTTGATGGGAGAGATTTAAGCATGTGATTAACTCTCCCATTGCAAGCAATGGGGTTTTAAAATGCTGAACTTTGGCTAGATGGTATATAGCAATGGTGGGCCTGGGACAGAACAGTTTTCTAGGAATCTAGGAGTAGCAAAATCAGAATAGTTTTCTTCCCCACCACTCATCTCCACCCCCTCATACAAGCATCCACAGAATTCTTTTTAGACACAAAAGATACATGTGTACAAAATTGTTTTTCTTCTTGCTGTAATTGTATCTAATCTAGTCAAATTTATTTTTTATTAAAGTTCACACTGTGAGACTAATGAACCTGAAAGAGTGAAATCTTTCTTATTCCACATGGTTGGATCTGTGTATTGAATCCGCATTGTCTCATGCCCAGAAGGAGAAATAATAATAATAACCTCCCCCCCGCTTTCTCCAAGATGCAAAACACATCTCCTCTATTGGCTTTCCTGCAATAAGCAGTGGGCTTTCTTTTTAAAAAATAAATTAATAAATAAAACAAAAGACGTTTACAGCATTCTAGCAAATCATGCTTAATATAGTCAAAGCAATCCTTCCTTTACTGACTTCCACATAAATGATGCCTGGTGTATGGAAATGAATGCAGATTTATTTATACTAGAACCTGGGGAGGAAGTCAGCAATAAGCGAAGGGCAATTAGTTCAGAGAGCTATGGCAACCAGAAGTAAAAGTGGATGGAAAAGGAGATTTGAGCATATTCCCAAAGTGATGTTTTGTTAACAGCACTGCTGTTAGGGTTGGAATTTGGGGTAGAACTCAATAACCTCACACAACAGAATGAGCAGGAAGGCCCTCCCAACACACACACACACACTCACACACAAACAAACAAACAAAACACACACACACACACACACACACACACACACACACACACACACACACACATTCTGGTGATGCATTTTGCAGCCTGTCCTTACGGATTTGAGGTAGGGCTTCCAAGGGGACACAAGAAAGGAAGAGTTCTCACTAATGTTCACCCAGGACTAGTGATATCCCATCATTGTAGCTATCGCCAACATGGACAAAGCAAGCACTTCCTGTGATCTCCTCTGTCTTCCTTCATGGAAACTGAAGCAGTGACCCAAGCTGAGCTTTGCTAACCCAAGCTCTAACATACCGATAGAGACTAGAACGGCCATTTTCACATCGTCTGATGGGAGGAAATGTACCATTCAAAGAGTGGACAAGAAGAGTGACAATTTGCATTGCAATATATATTATAGATGCACCTTTGGAAATAATAATAATTATCATCATAGCAGAGAAGACTGTCATTGGGTGACCTGAGCACCGGCTCAGTCTGCCCCTGTCCAAGTGACGGTGATAACTTCAAGGTTGCTGCTTTCCCATCTGAGAGTTCTTCATCTTTAAAATTCAGCTGGACTAGACAGTCCCTTCAAATAAAGGACTGCTGTCTGTAAAGTTGGGCATATCGCTGCTCAAACAACACCATCGATCTACATTGTTAGGGTGTTGTTTTTCTTTCACTATTCCAGGCTGACATTTCTATTTGCTCTCCCTATAGACAATTATTGCAGTTTCATCTTCATTTTGTTCACATCCCCACCTGTTCTTGTCATATGCATATTATCCCGTGTCTTCTTAGTGCAGTCTTTGAAGATTATAGGATTTTCAAAAGTTTTTTTATAGTTACAATTACTGTTTACAATCTCTGCTATTTACCTTCCATAGCTACAGGAAACAGCTTTTGAGATGTCATTTGTGACCCTGTAGTATTAAAACGAGCTCTCGTTATCGGCAAGTTAGGAAGCCTTGCCATTCACACACACCTAGAAGACAATATGTAATTCAAACAAATCCCAGGGAGAGCTTTTTTTAAAGAAAGAAAGAAAGGGAAGAACTCAAGGCAGCTTGCCAGCTTTATGTGCAGCACTACATCAGTCTGAGATGTCAGCTATCTTTGCTGCAGTGTTTTATATTCGCACTGCTTGATTCTTTTCTCTGTACGAATTTGAATTTTCTCTAGGTGGCATGTTTAGAAAAGTGAACCAGAATGAATGGAAATTTTTCCAAGACTGCTTTAAATATCCTACCAGTTTTGTAGAATGGCTGCTTTTGGACCCCGTAGTCTTAGAGGAACAATTCAACAAGTCAGAAGAAGCAAACAAAGCAAAATATGCAGGAATCCATGCTAAAGTTTCCTCTGGATAAACAAAGGCTTAAGGCTTTACAAATAATGTGCTTACACTACATTATACTGGATTTCTGGCACAAGACCTGAAAACTTTAGGTGATGTGTGTGAACATTCCTCAGGACTAGGCAAAAAGCAGCAAGCCAGCAAATTAACCCTGCAGATTACATACAAATCAAAATGAATACTGGTAGCAGCAGAGCTTTCTTGGGGCTTATTCAAGTTATTTTATGGGAAGGGGTGAAGCTCTGAGCATGCAGAAGGTCTCAGATTCAGTTGCCATTATCTGCAGCTCAGGGTGGGGAGAGGTCGTCGTCGTCGTCATCATCATCATTTTATTTGTATGCCGCCTTTCCACAGTTAAAAACAATGCTCAGAAGCTAATGCAGAAGCCAAAATGAGAGTCATACAGTGGTACCTCTACATACAAATTTAATGCGTTCCGAACGCACATCCGTAAGTCGAAAAAAATTGTAAGTTGAATCCCATAGGAATACATTGGGAGAAAAATTCGTAAGTCGAAGCAACCCTATCTAAAAATTCATAAGTAGAAAAAATCCTATCTAAACCGCATCCAAGATGGCGGACGGAGCTCCATTCATAAGTAGAAACATTCGTAAGTAGAGGTACCACTGTACCTGATTTCTGCTGGAATCCAAGGCTATGGCTAGGGGAGAAGCAAGACCTTCTGGGGTGTTAAGGCTATGAGCGCCTCCAACTCAGGTTGTATATATGTATAAATAATATATATATCATAAAGACACCAAAGTCTCTGCTGTCCTTTGTTCCAAGGAAACTAAACCTTGGAACCTTAAGATTGCTATTATTTTGTGGGTTTCAAGCACCTAACAGAGAATGTAGACCTGTGAATTAGAGTGGATCAAAACCTTCTGTAACCCTAGCACAGAAAATCCACATTTTAAATGTACAGTGGTACCTCTGGTTAAGAACTTAATTTGTTCCAGAGGTCCATTCTTAACCTGAAACTGTTCTTAACCTGAAGCACTACTTTAGCTAATGGGGCCTCCTGCTGCCGCCATGCCGCCAGAGCACAATTTCTGTTCTCATCCTGAAGCAAAGTTCTTAACCTGAGGTATTATTTCTGGGTTAGTTTGTAACCTGAAGTGTTTGTAACCCAAGGTACCACTGTAGTGAAATTTAGGAGTGTAAGAAAGTGAGAGGGAAATGTGTGGAATTAATAAATCATTAACAGGAAGCAAAGCAGGATGAAGGCTCATTGTTGAACAACCTCCTTGCAAACAAATTGGAATGAACACTAAGGAAAGACCAGGTATAACATAACCTCTGTGTTAGCTTTGTGCAAGCAAATCAGAATTAGTACTCCATAGGTCACCTGGAGGACCCCCATCATACCACATTTAGTTGGGCCTCATTTTACTCATTTCTGTGGCTGCTGCATAACAATGCAGTTGCATCCAAACACAACTGCTTTTCCTTTGGCTAAATTCTTGACAAATCACCATAAAATGATGTCTGACTCCATTAAGATTATAATCTCCACTGATAACAGAAATGTATACAGTCATACCTCGGTTTAAGTACGCCTTGGTTTGAGTATTTTCAGTTTAAGTACTCCGCAGACCCGTCTGGAACGTATTAATCCACTTTCCATTACTTTCAATGAGAAAGTTCGCTTCAGGTTAAGTACGCTTCAGTTTAAGTACTCCACGGACCGTCTGGAATGGATTAATCCACTTTCCATTACTTTCAATGGGAAAGTTACAGGTAGGTAGCCGTGTTGGTCTGAGTCGAAGCAAAATAAAAAAATTCCTTCAGTAGCACCTTAAAGACCAACTAAGTTTATATTTTGGTATGAGCTTTCGTGTGGATGCACACTTCTTCAGATACACTGGAAACAGAAGTGTCAGACCCTATATATGTATATACAGAGGGTGGTGGGGGTGGGTGGGAATGGGTGGTGGGCTGATGGGAGTGGTAAACCTGGAGATGGCTGTTAATGGCTGCTGATGGCTGCAATTAGTCTAATTGCAGCCATCAGCAGCCATTAACAGCCATCTCCAGGTTTACCACTCCCATCAGCCCACCACCCATTCCCACCCACCCCCACCACCCTCTGTATATATATAGGGTCTGACACTTCTGTTTCCAGTGTATCTGAAGAAGTGTGCATCCACACGAAAGCTCATACCAAAATGTATACTTAGTTGGTCTTTAAGGTGCTACTGAAGGAATTTTTTTATTTTGTTTCAATGGGAAAGTTCTCTTCAGGTTAAGTACAGACTTCCGGAACCAATTGTGTTTGTAAACCGAGGTACCACTGTAATAAGAGTAAGTCAATATGAAATAAATGTTGCATTTGCCAAAGGGACCTTTGATCATAATTGTAGCAAAGAGCATTGTTAAATGGAGAATAAAATAATGGCTTTCATTTGTACTTTGTAACTTTTCTATAGAAGAGGAACGCGATGATTAGTAGTTTCATTCTAGAAGCTTTCATTAGACTATGGGATAAATATTCTAGTCTAAGCATTTTGAGGAGAAAATTGTGTCTCTAAGCAATGCATGATGTATAGATAAAAGGGAAACTCTTTGCATGAAACTCAATTCCTGCCTACTCTGCCAATTGCCAAGTTTTGCTAAACTAGTATTCCAAGGAAGATGCAAGCACAGAGATAATTATGTGTCCAAACTATTATGTTAGTCACCAATTCTAGTATTCCCCAAATGCTAGCACACAAAGGGTGGGGAAGTTCCCAAATGTGTTTGCGCATAATTATTTGAAAAAAATAAAGATGGCAAAGAGATAGGTCTCTGGAGACAGGCAAGCAAGTCATGTATCCGCAGCAGTGACCAGAGGAGAAATGACCGCTGGGAGGAGAACAGTGAGAAGAAACATCATGGTGCATCTGCAGCAGCACAACTGGATGCCTTCATCTGCCCCAGATGTAACAAAACTTGTCTCTCCCATATTGGTTTCAACAGCCGCAGGTACAGTTTATCCTCACCTCCAAAGGCGCACTCCTCCATTGTCTCCTGAGACAGACCGATGCCAACAGAGGCTATACCAGCAGCTATACCAACATATTATATACTACAATTCAGGATCAGAAGCAGCATGCCTCTGAATTCCACTTGGTGGAGATCATGAGGAGATAGGCCTAGTGTGTTTATGTCCTGCATTTAGACTTTCTGTAGTCATCTGGTTAGTCACTATGAGAACTGAATGGTGGACTAGGTGGGCCTGTGCTCTGATCCATCATTGATCTTTTTATGTTCTTAAAAGAGAAAGCTGAAGGACAAATATAGGTCTGAACATGTAGAGCCTGCTGGATTAGGCCCATGTAGTCTAGAATCCTGTTCTCACAGTGGCCACCAAGATACCTGTGGGAAGCCTGCAAGCAGGACCCAAGTACAAGGGCACCAGTTTCTGGCAACTGGTATTCAGGTCCATACTGCCTCCAACTGTGGAAGCAGACTGAGTTTGGTCCGTGTCTGGATCAGAGACTACCTGTATATCCCCTTGAATTCTATCACATAAAATTTCATAAATGGGTGAAGCAACCTTCAGAGGTTGCCAAATTGATGTCCTCTAGAGGTTTTTGGACTACACCTCCCATCATCCCTGACCATTGGCCATGCTACTTGGGACTGATGGGAATTATATAATGCAACAAGATTTGGGGGTCACCACATGGACACCCTTTTTAACTGCTTAAAGATAGCTCAAAGCTGTGAGATACTAAGAAGCAGCCTTGGTGTTTGTTGCCATCAGATGGAACATTCTTCTTGACTTTCCCCAGCCCTTTTGTGTAACTCCTTCATGCATTGCAACATTCCAATATTGCAATACATCTAGGGTGCTAGTCAACTACAGTTTGCTCAGAGTAGACCCACTGAAATTAATGAACATGACTAGGGTAAGATCCATTCATTTCAATGGATCTACTCTGAGGGAAACAAACAAAATATTAAAATTTGTGTGGAATGAGAGGCACAAAAGAAGCAATACAGAATGGATAAATATTCCTGGGCAGTGCAGAGAAAAGTTTGAGCAAACATTGCAGAAGTTCCTATTCCTTCTGCCAACTCGATGTGAAGCAGGGAGGAGTCCTTTATAAGGCTACCTTAACGACTTCTGAATAATGGAAGAACTCTCATGTTAAGCTGTAGATATAAGTGGGAGTCGAGACTATCAGATCAGGGTTCTGCTAATAACTATGATTTCTAGCCATCTGTCAGATGTATTTCATTCTGCAATTAAAATCATCTCATGCAGCGTATACTGAACCATATTATTAAAAGATAAACAAAGAGATTGGTATGAAATATGATTCACAGGGTATATGTAGCAACTGGGCTTGCTGCAGGTCTGTATGTAGGGTAGATGACAGTTTTGCATGCTTAAACATCTGTCATGTTCCAGGGTATTTAAGGACCTGTCATGATCATCCAGACTTACCCACACTTACCTTTTGCCCTGCTCTTTCAGGCAGAGATCCACACTTTAATGCCCCTGAAAACCACATGTTTTTAAGCGCGCTCAGACACAGAGTTTTATATTAAGGACCATGCCTGGAAAGAGCGGAGGAACGGTAAATGTGGATAAATGCTGAACCTTTCTTTGCTGTGGAAAACTAGTGTCCATTCTGGTTTATCTGCAGCAGAGACACAGCATGCAAACTTACTCCATATTCAATTCACGTACAACGTGAAGCTGCCTTAAAATTGGTAGATCATATGAAGGAGTCATCAAAAGGGAAAGATGTGTTTTCATTCATGATACCTGCATAATCCAGTTGTTCAAATACGGAGAGAGATTTCAGAAGTTTCCACTGAGGCTTTTAAAAAAGGGAGGGGACCCTAAAGAGTGACAAGACTAATAGATCCTTTGGGTCTCTCAGACCCTTATACGTGGGATAGAAAGGATTAAGAGGAGGTACTCAATGTTCAGTTTATCTATTGATGTATTGATCTGAAGTATTCATACCCTGCCTTCTTACTAATGTTTGCAAGGCAGTTTATGGTATATTGTAAATATACAGGGAAGGACAGAAGTCTATACAGGTTTCTGCCTGGTCGTCCAGTTGGTACTGCACTTCTAAATCTCTAGGCTACAGATGGTCTCAGAGAAAATAACCTAGCCAAGGAAGATCAAAACAGGACTAGAAGCCATAATATGAAAGAGACATCAACAAAAGCAGTAGTCTGGGTGATGAATCCCTTATAAGAAAGACTGAATTGCAACTTATCACCAAGCTTAAAACCATGGAGAGACCTGGTTTGAACAGAGACGTTGGATTATTATCTCATTATACATGATAAAACAATCCTCAGGCACCTCACCCTTTGCTTTTTCATACAAGTCCATTTGCAGTCGTTTGCAGTCGACAACAGCTATCAGTCAGTCTATCACCCATTTCCACCACCCCTCCCCACCCTTTCTCTACATATAAGCGTCTGGGGACTTCCAATTCAGTGTATCTGAAGAAGTGTGCATGCACACGAAAGCTCATACCAAAATAAAAACTTAGTTGGTCTTTAAGGTGCTGCTGGAAGGAATTTTTTTTATTTTGTTTTGACTACGGCAGACCAACATGGCTACCTACCTGTAACAAGAAAGACTAACATATGGATATTCTGGCACTCTAGTCCAGACATCCCCAAACTTCGGCCCTCCAGATGTTTTGGACTATAATTCCCATCATCCCTGACCACTGGTCCTCTTAGCTAGGGATCATGGGAGTTGTAGGCCAAAACATCTGGAGGGCTGCAGTTTGGGGATGCCTGCTCTAGTCCCTCATAGGAGGCCTTCAGCACCTACATAGACTACTGCTTCTGCTGATGTCTCTTACATATTGAAGTTTATTTACAAAATGTTTGGAACAGCGGTCAGGGTGGGGTGTTGGCACTTTTACAGCCTCCCAGCATAGGCTTCACTTCAATTTTCTGGAAAGGAGAATGGGAGGGGTGAGGCAGTGGGAAGATCTTCATGCTATGAATGCACTGCCAGTGCATTTGCACCCCACCACCTCACTGCCATCTCACTGCACGAACTCCCCACCACCTCACCCATACTTCCCTCCCAGTAAGATGCAGGTAGGCCAGGTGCGCACTGCCAGCCCTGAAAGACGTCCACCGGCACAATGGGATCCTGCAGTTGTGGAGCCATGAAGAACTCCAAATGAACAACTTGTTCCAATGAAGTCTAATACTGTATTCACACTCCTGCTTCCTGTACACTCGCTGCATTTTCAGCACTGGGTCTTTAATCCATGTTCACATGACACTATCCAAACTGCATAGGTATCCTGTACTTTGTTGTGAAATGCTACTGTTCAATGTGTTGTTTCTCAAACTAGTCCTTTAGCCATTCTTAATTCATTTCTAGCCAAAATGTGAACACCTTTGCAGAGGGTAAAGAGGTCCCGGTCCCATCAACACCTCCTGGTGTGTACACAAACAACTGATCTGACTGGCCCCTCCCCATTTTTTCTTTGAAAAAAAAGCAACATATAAAAAAGAAGTCCAACTTTTGCATTCCATGTCTAGGGATTCTGTATGACAAATATTTGCTATTCAGGGTGGTGTTCTCTCTCTCTCTCTCTCTCTCTCTCTCTCTCTCTCTCTCTCTCTCTCTCTCTCTCTCTCTCGTAATTCTGTTCTCCTGAGTTATAGTAAGTCAATCCTCTGCTTTAAATCTCATCTTAAAAGCTTCCTTTTCTCTGTGGCTTATGATCAATGCTCTCTGGGAAGCATTTTATGAAAGTATGAGTGTGAAGGACACTATATAAAATGAATTAGTATTGAACTATTTGAGGAAAGATAGGCCAAATGGGATGACCTGACATAAAAATCACTGACAGAACTTTCATCTAAAAGGTGTGTGCGTGCGCATGTCTGTGTGTGTGCAATGCTCTGCTTTAACTTGGTTGCATTTCTTGTACTGTATGCCTGTCATCCTCTTGCTTCATACTTAGCTAAGAAAACCTGCTCACACTTAAGTGAAATGATCATTAATAGGATCATGTCTTGAACGTCACTTCACCAAAGTAAGGCCCCATCTGCACTATACATTTAAAGCACTGTTATACTGCTTTAAACAGTCATGGCTTCTCCCAAAGAACCCTGGGAACTGTAGTTCGTCAAGGATGCTGAGCAGTGAAAAAAAATGTTTAGGGGTGCTCTCATTTTGGCTGCTCCCCCTCGCCCCCTTCCTCCCTCCTCAGACGAGGGACTATTGGCAGCGGTGGCGCTGAGAGGATGGGAAGCGATGGCGGGGTTGGCTTGAGTGACGAGGGGCAAGTGCAAACCAGCTGGCTCTAGCCCGGCAAGAGGAGGAGGAGCAGCAGCAGCACTGTCGCCTCCACTGTGGCCGCCCCAGACTCCCCAGGCACTAGTGGGGAGAATGTCTACACTGCTACTGCGGAGACAGCTGACTTGTTGGTCCCTTGGTCGGTCAATTGGGGCAACATAAAACGTTCAGGGGTATGCATCCCCCTGCATCCACCTCCCAAAAAGCACCGGCGCTGGGAGCTATTAGGAGACTATTATTCCCATCACAGAGCTACAATTCCCAGAGTTCCCCAGGAAGAGGGATTGCTTGTTAAACCACTCTGGATGCCCATGTCTAGCAAGGAGGCCCATACACAGGGGTATACTTGTTAAATTGGGACAAGTAGCACCACCACCCGCCATTTTACCACAAGACATTGCCCTCAGAAGCTCACAATATGAACAGTGACACAATTGCAAATGTCATTCATTAGATTCCTGTTACAAGCAGGTAGCTATAAAATACCTTATTAATAAGAACAACCCGACAATTTAGGTTTTGGCAGGAGTTGCGCTTTATGTTTGCCATAGGGATGGTTTCATAGTTGGGTAGTTGCCCCAGCTGTAACACATAACCATGCTCAACATAGTAGTGAGTTTTCTTACTATCAGCAGCTGCTATCAAGTATTAGGAAAGCTATGGTAGGATGACCCCGATTCACTCAATGAGAGTTTCTCTACATTATGCCTTCTGGGCAAAACATCTGCTATAGTGATCTTCATCCCCATGGCAATTGCAATGTGCAGGCTTGGGAAATATATTCAGAGACTTTCTGAAATCTCCCACTTGGGAGGATTTTGAGAAAATTCAGGCAACCACCAGTGTTTTCGATATGGAGGCTCTTGTCTTGGGTTGGGACTAAGGTCTTATCCACTTGCCTTTGCCCTGCCACTTTTACCTGGTAAAATGCATGGTTTAACACTGAATAATAAACAGCAGTCAGGTGTTTTGTGGATTGCGATTTGTTCCAATTTAAAAGTGGGAAACCACTCAGATCCATGTTTTCTAGACATGAGACAAATGTGGATGAACCCTAAATAGTCCATGGGGTCACTTCCAGTTCTGTAAGTCTAAGTCTTTTTAAAAAAATAAATATTTTTATTAAGTTTTTGCATACATTCCATACATCCAAACATTCCTTACACCTTATATAATCTTTTTGGACTTCCCTCAGCCACGTCTAAATATTTCCAATCTTCCTAACTTCTTCTTGTATTCCATAATTTACTATTACTTTAAAAAACAATCACCAATTTTTACTTCCTTAACTTTTTCCTGTAATATTTCATATAGTTCTCCTTACAAAACTTCTTGTAAACCTACAAGCATAATTTTTTGTTTACAATTGTCTTTCAAATGTTTCTCAAATTTAGTCCAATCCTTCAAGAACCTCTGGTCCCGTTGGTTTCGAATTCTCCCTGTCATCTGTAAGTCTAAGTCAGTACAAAATTCTATATTCTCCATAATAGAGATAGATTGAGATATAACCATTCTATTTCTCACGTCTAGGCAAAATCCATCTCGCACACAGTTATTTTTATTGCGCTACTGTGAAATGTTAATATATTCAGTATAAGGGGGAAAGTGATGGAGCTGTGTTTGTTTTTAAATAAAAAAATGCACATATTTTCCTGATGTATCATAAATGAAACATGCTCACAGGGAAAAAAAGATATTGCTTTTACAAGATGAAGCCTCGACTTTAGGCTTAAAAAATCTGCATCCCCACCCCCACCCCACACAAAGATTATTATTATAAATGGGAAAGAATATATAATGTTACTGTAACCTTGCTGTAAATCAGGGTTTTGGTCCCATGGAGCTATAGATTAGCCAAGGGTAAATCAATCAGGTACTCCAGATGAGCCATCTGGCTCAGAGGGATTACTTCTGTTAGTATGAATGTTTAAAGCAATCAAAATAAATGAATTGTTCTCTTTGTAAATAATAATAATTAAGAAAAAACAATAGACATTTGTTTACCTTTAATTTCAAGTCAATTGTTGTTTGCTACTGTTGCTGGGGCAGCTTGATTTGCACCCCAGCTGGGCTGGCTGAAGGAGCTAGTCTTACTTCTCAGACTAATTTGTGGACCCAAATGCTGTTGTTGCACTTCTCTAAATATTGTAATACGACTCTCAGCTCAAGAAATGTGGGGAAAGGAATATTTTAAGGTTGAATGCGTACTAAAATGTTATTTTGTGCAAAAAAGATGCATTAAAAATAAAACATTGTGTGTGTGTGTGTGTGTGTGTGTGTGTGAAGCAAACATGCTGGCATGTTTGTGCCACGCTGACCTCACTGCCATAACCCTTACCCTCTGCATCCCAGTATGATTCAGTGACTCAGCCAGATGGACATCAGGTAAACTGTACAGCCCCATCACAGCTTGCTGCTAAAAGCTGGAGATCCCCGTCAGATTTTCAGAGAGGCTGTGCCAGGAAAACCTCCTTTTCTTGTAATGGATTAAGGCAAAGCCAGAGGAGTGGACTGCAAAGTGACATAAGATATTGGGGTAGAGAATTCTGGGGAACTGTGCCACACACCTGAGTGAATGAACCTTTGCATGGACTCATAGAATTCTCCAAGATTTCTCATAGATTATAAACAGAAGCTCGGAGATTACATCCGCAAGCTCTTTTACTACCCTTGGGTGCATCTTATCAGGCCCTGGAGATTTGAATTCGTTTAAAATAGCTATATGATCCCTTACCAGCTCACTTCCTATTTTGGGCTTCTGTCTCTTCTTGCATCATTTATTGTTATCACCAGGTTGGGCACCGCTTTCCATTTGGGTGAAGGCAGAGGCAAAGTAGGCGTTGAGCAGTTCCACCTTATCTCTTGGCACCCAAAAGCATTTCTCCACCTTCTCCATACAGAAGAACTTGCTGGTTCTTCCTCTTGCTTAAAACACAGCTGAAGAAACATTTCTTATTATTTTAACCTCTCTGGCAAGCCTGAGTGCATCCTGAGCTTTGGTCTGCCTGACCTTCTCCCTGGTAACTTGTGTAGACTCTTCCTTCATGATTTCTCCTTTCTTTGCTTTGCTTTATACATTTCCTTCTAACATCTCAGCTCATCTGTAAGCTCCTTATGCAGCCACACCAATTTCTCTCTCTTTTCTTTCTTGTTGGAATTGTCTGCCTTAGTGCCTTCAATACTCTGTCTCATATAATTTACCCCCCTCCCCCTCCTCACAGCATTTAGATCTTACTTAAAGCGTTCTTTCTATTCTCTATGATAACCTTTAAAAAAAACTAATACTTTTTCATTTCTAAATAAAATGCATGTCAAATGCATTTCAAACTTCTCTTTAATAATATATCATCTTTCCTAATGTTCTGTCTCCAATACAGATCCCATTCTTTTAGAAGACTGGCCCTGGGTGACGCTGTAGCAGACACCAGAAAGCCCTTATATCAACCGTTGCTGCCGGCATCTCTTAGCTAACTTTACATTGCCCCGCAGGCTGATCTATGCCTAAAAGGAACAACAAATCTCATAATAAATGTATAAGTCTGCTAATGAAAAACAGTGCATTAGCTTGTTTTTCTGGACTCAGCAATAAGCAACAAACTTTGGGGAAAGAAGTACTACATTTGAGGTTAATGAGAAAACCATCAACAAACAAAACGTGTGTATGGCTTGCGCTTCCCCAGAGACTTTCTTCTTTCAACATGGATACAGGATACTGCTACACTTGTTTGGCCACTTAAAGATCAACTGCTGCTTCAGTTGAATAAGAGTATCACTTCTTGGGTCTCTGAATGAAGTATGTACTTTCAACAGAGCATGTTGAATGAGCATGTAATGCAGGGTAATCTCAGATATTGCTGGACTTCAGCTCTCATAATCCTGAATGACTGACTGTGTTGGCTGAGGTGTAACAACATTTGGAAGGCACCAGATTGGCTACCCTAGACCTAATGCTTTAGGAGGGCTTGGAATCAAATTTAATTTGAAAATTTATGGAAGCTGTCATGAGAAATTGCATACCTGCCAAGTTGCTGTCGGAGAAATAAGGGACCGGGCGGAAGTAGCAGACCAGAAGTAGTGCTGCCGCCATTTTGGAACTGGGCGGAGCATGCTCAGAAGTGACTTTTGATGCTGCTTTGCCAAGTTCCAAAATGGCTGCCGCGCCAGAAGTCACACTGCAGCCATTTTGCAACTGGGCAGAGCAGCATCAAAAGTCGCTTCTGAGCATGCTCCGCCCAGTTCCAAAATGGCCGCTGCACCAGAATAAACTGGGGAAAAACAAAATATCTGTTTTTTTCAGCTAGGAACAGCTGGAAAAATGGGGATTTCCCGGGGAATACGGGAGACTTGGCAGCTATGGAAATTGGCCAGGATATGTTAAGCAGAAATTTATTTTTACCCAGCTCATCTCCACCCAAAAGTATATGAAGAAATAAAATCACCCACAGAAACGTTTTGCTTCCAAGCAATATGTATAAGATCAAATTCCTCAAGACTCCCTTGTACTTCTCTTTCTCATCTATTTCTTCTCCAAAAGCTATTCATGCCAAAAGCTTCAGAATCATTGATAGACCTGTTCTAAGTGAATTAAAAGGAGGCAAGGTTCATGTACCTTTACTGCAGTGTGGAAGAGGGAATCTCAGTGCGTGTAGCTTTTCTCAACCCTACCTGTCAAGCGACAAGAGTTACCATGATCTATTCTAAAGAACTATTGAAAGAGCCAAGAACACATTCTTACTTTGTATCTTGCCATCATATCTATTGCTAACTTTTGTACATTAAAGTTAGAAATCTAAAGAGATACTTACAACCAAAGTTTTGTATTCACTTCTCCAAGCACGTGAAATGTTCAATTAAAACATCATTCTGTCTAAAGAAAATATAATTGTGAGCTAGATAATGAAATTTAAAAAGGACCATTTGTATCTGTTGTATTCAGCAAAGTATAGCAAAACAAATCTGCATTTAACAAATGAAGGAATTAATGGAAATGGAATATGAATACATTGGTTTCCCTATACGCTTTATTTCCCTGGAGTTGAATTTGCATTCAGAATATATTAGAAATTTCACTACAAAGATTGTAACATGGAGGATGAATTGCTAATTTAACATAAATGAATCACACAGTGAGGTTGTCTTCAAAGATTTTACTGGGATGAAAAAGCTACCGCCTTAAATGCTTGACAATATTCCTAATATACAGTGAAAAGTTCTACTGTATGGGAATCAGGTATCTGACACAATGTTACCGAAGAGGGAAGAATATAATATACTTCCATGCATGCTCACACGAGATAAAATCAATGAGAAGACGAAAAATACTGTTCAATGCTAATCATGTTCTTAGCTCAGTATCGAGAGAGATAAACAACCTGAGCTTCATCATTTTGGTCACAAGGGACTATAAATGTATGGTATTGTTGTCATAATATCTCACATCCTAATTCACTTGTTGTTGATTAAATCATAAATAAAATATAAAGTTATCAAAAATCTATATTACTTTCAGCCACAAGAAAAAAATCACATTACAGGAATTCTAAATCACAAAATAGAGTGTTTATTTCCATTGGTTTTGCTAAGCATTCAAAGACAGGTCTGCCCTCTTGCCTAATCTTTTTTCCCCTGTTAACTATCCAAAGGTGTGCATTTGATTGATCCATGACCACCTGGAAAATGCAGCCATTTTTTCTCTGCAGACCGCATTTCCAAACAACATGTTTAAACCCAGGAAATGTTTGAAAGCAGTTACAGGCATGGATAGCTACTGGAGAATAAATAGATGGGAAAGCAGACTAGAGAAGATTGAGGAATTTTATCTTTTTTGAATTTTGAAAATAATTTTTAAAACTGGTTTATAGACCACTCCCCACGGAGGTTGGAGCAAGCTTGTTTTCTCCTGCTCCCAAGGGTAGTACCTGAACCAATGATTCAAGTCACAAGAAATGGGATTCTGACTAAATATCAGGAAGAATTTTTTGACAGTAAGAGCTGCTCAACTGTGGAACCAACTCCCATGAGATGTGGGGAAGGTTGGAGGCCATCAGTCATACATGATTTAGTTAAGATTCCTGCATAGAAGGGAGTAGGACTAGGTGTTCTGGTGGCTATTAATGGCCTTTTTTTTAACCAATCAATATCATTTTTCTTCTGTGTTTAAGAATTTGGAACACTATAGCATAGCTTCTTCTTCAGTATTTTACTTAGTCCAGCCATTTGCAATGGCCTAATAGAAGTAGTGGTGGTGACTTGTAAGGTGAATTATCTAAAAGTTATAGAATGCAAAAGTAGATTATTCTGAACTAGTATTGTCCTTACACTTGATAACAGTCAAGGTAATTGCTTAAGAGAGCTGGGATGTTTTATAGCCAAGAAGTAACACTGGAAAGTAATTGGCACATTAGGATGGGCTGCTGGAGGCAAAGGGTTTTTAATGGATTCAAGGGGGGAAAGTCTCAAGGAAGGCAAGGAACAAATGAACAGTTGGTACAAATCATAGGAAAAGACTATTCAGCAAGATTGAATTACATCAAGCCGAATGTGTGAAATAAATTAAAGGTCAGAAAAAGACCTTTTGAAGCAAATAGTGGGGAGGGGAAAGAGTGTAGAATATGCTTTTGGATGACTGCATAAGAAGGTAAAAGCTGAATTATTATTATTGGGCTGCATCATCATAATCATTTATTAAATTTGTATACTGACCTTCATCAGTAGATCTCAGGGTGGTTCATAGCATAAAAATACAAGATAAAAACACTACACACACCACACACAAACAAACACCCCAAACCAATAACCTCTCCCTTCCCACAAACACATTTAAAAGGGTATAGGATGTCAATCAGCCAAAGGCTTGGTTGAAGATGAAGCTTGGTGACTGTGGTTGAAGCTTGAAGAGCACTGAGGCACTGAGGACAGAACCATTCACTCCAAGAATCATGGATCTGTCACCAAAACAGCAGCCCCATCACTAGTTCACCTCTCTGCTGTGATGTCCGATGGTGTGTTTTTCTGGCCCTGCGTTCATGAAAGCCTCCCATTCCTAATACAGGCAAACTAAGGAATATTCTACATATGTGCCCAGACTTCATTTCACTATCACTAATTAGAACCTAACTAATTCCCTGTGCAGGTGATCAACCAGTGCTGAAATGGAATGTATGAGGAGGAAACAGACCATACTTTTCATGCATTGTGCACAGACGTTTCCGTATATACAGCTAGGGTTGCCACACGTCTGGAATATCCTGGACATATCCAGAATACTGCTGGAATACTAGCAGTGTCCGGGCAAAAATTGGTAAAAATGTTGGGGGGAATCCAGACATATGTCAGCAGTGCCGTTTTTGCTGATTTAGAAAGAAAAGGAAGAAAAGAAAAAGCTCGAAAACTTTTCTGTCCGGATTTTCACTGTTTGAAATATGGCAACCCTAATACGCCCCAATGGTAGGTCCTAGTCACTAAATATATAGTCTCTATTTTCACCTGATGCAGGTCATGAATTCAAAGCCTGCATATATTTAGGTATGTGCTAAACACCGTACACACATTCCAATCAAAATATCACACTCTCCAACTGCCCGGAAAATGCCACGGGCATCACAAAAACTGTTGAGGAATCATGGATAATTACTTTGTCACAGAGAGTCCCGATCTAAGCTTCTCTTAAAGGGGCAATAGGCTTACAGCTAGCTTGCTGTTCTAGTGTAGCTGCAATTTTGCCCATGGCCCCTTTAGGAGTAGCTTTGCTCCCTGTCTTCACCATGTGGGGAAAGTGCAGCTTATGGAGAGTTCAAATAGCCTTTATATCGTAGCCATGTCATGTCAAGTAGCACTCCACTTTTCCAGGGACACAGTCTGTGAATTGTTGAACAGTCACAGCCTATTTTAGGAGAGTGTTTAATTGAGTGGAAATATAAACCAGAGAAGATCATGAAGCTACATCCACACAGGGGAAGAACGGAACAATAATAATTAACCTCCTTTTATGTAGAGCCTTTGAATGTAGGACACAGGAGGACAAAAGTTTCCAATGAGCAGTCTGATCCACAACCCAGTTATTTCAAAGAACTTGGATTTAATCCAAATTGGTTCCAGTAACTTGCATGGGAATTAGCTTAATTCTGAGTTCTTCAGCTTACCTGGATATTGGGTTATGCTGCATGTGAGCAGGAATAATTTCTCTTCAGCTATGTTTGGACTAGAGCCACTGTGCTAGAATTTAGATGTATAATTTCAAAGGCCAAATTGTCACTTGAGTGCCTCATTTCAACGGAAAGATAATGTGAGGCAGGAGACTAACAATAAGGGCTGCAAAATGTAATTGAGACTAGAGGCAAAACTTAATTACCTAGCTTGGAATTGGACCAAGGCATCAGTGATTAATACTCCACTCATACAAGAACCACTATAGAGATCTACAATCGCTACACCACACCAACAGAATCCATAGCAAAAGTGTTGGGATATTAGTTTAACACTTCCTCATGGAGGCATTAAAGTAATGAGTGCTAAACAACTGCAACCATTTCTTGGAACATGTCAGCCTTCCATATGAGTTTCCTAGCAAACTGTTTTGGTGAAAACTAATGGTGATACAATGACTGCCATCAAGAAGGGTCATTGTCCAGTGGTAGAGCATCTGTTTTTGCATGCAGAAGGTTCCAGGTTCAATCCTGGTATCTCCAGCTAGGGATGGTAGAGACCCTTGTCTGAAACCCTGGATTCTCCCTTACTTGCGAGTATAACTCCTGAACAGATCTTAGTTAATGCATATTTTAGGTCACATAAAATTAGAATGCGCCAATACATTGAGTAAGCGCAAGCTGCCGTCTACCCGGTGCTTGCTTGTTCAAGGAAAACCAGTGGCAAATTATTGCTAGATGAAAAAGTGAGAATGAGATATACATTCTCTATTGTCTTTGACATTATAAAACAATTTCAGGGAAGCATTTAGGACAGAAAGCTACATCACTTATCATACCAAAGGAAAAGAATAATAAACAATCATCTCAAGATGGAATTGTAAGAATAATGAGACAACTGGATAACACAATCCACTGCCCCGACATCAGATAAATGCAGATGTGGTGGGCCATATGTTACAGAGCCATCTCACTATGAAATGACTGATTACCTGCATGATTCATCCACAATCAATCCCCAATCTGATGGTAGGATGGGGAGAATAAAACCAAACAGACTCCTAAGGAGCAAACAATTCAACCGCTATTGAAGAAAAATAAATGACTTTGTAGCAGAATGTTGCTGTGGCTGATTTATATTTGTCTTTTAGATATAAAAACGGCATAAAAATGTTCCTATTGAAAAGTTACGTCCCTCCCATGTCACTTCTATAGCACTGTTCCCTGGGTCACTAAATAGAGAAAGTGCTAGGGCATAATTACACAGTCATCTGGGTGCCTAGTGGTTGAGGGCTACCCTGCACATGTTGAATTCCAGCTTGGGCCGGGGGGGGGGGGGGAGAGAAGATAAATTCAATTTACTTCACATTTAAAGGCAAACCTACCTGATTCATAGTTACCAAACAATGCATCCTTTTAATCCACACTTTTCTGGATTTTGCAGGGTAGTTCTCTTACCAAGTAATGTGTACAGAAATACAAAGGGACACAGGTAGTGCTGTGGTCTAACCCACTGAGCCTCTTGGGCTTGCTGATTGGAAGTTTGGCAGTTTGAATCTGCGCGATAGGGTGAGCTCCTGTTCCTCTGTCCCAGCTCCTGCCAACCTAGCAATTAGAAAGCACACTAGTACAAGTAGATAAATAGGTACTACTGTGGTGGGAAGGTAAATGGCATTTCTGTGTGATCTGGCTTCTGTCATGGTGTTCCGTTGCACCAAAAGCAGTTTAGTCATGCTGGCCACATGACCAAGAAAGCTGTCTGTGGACAAATGACTGCTCCCTCGGCCAGAAGCAAAATGAGCACCGCACCCCATAGTTGTCTTTGACTGGACTTAACTGTCCAGGTGTCCTTTACCTTTACCTTTTACCTTACAGGAATATATATATATATATATATATATATATATATATATATATCCTATATAATAAAGTCCAAGTTGTCCCTGCGTCCAAGTTGTCCCGTGTGTCCCTGGGGTACTGTGCATGTGCGCCAGGGACACAGGGATTGGAGGCAGAGACAACCGCCAACCGCCGCTCCGCCAACCGCCACTCTGAAGCCCCGTCTCATGCTGGAGATGCGCTGGCATGGGACAGCGCTTCCTGGGCGAAGGCAAGCAGGCGAGCTGTCTGCCTGCTTGCCGTAGCCGAGGAAGTCGAAGCGGCAGTGGGCAATTCGGCTGGGGGACTGGCTTGGCGGCGGCGGGAAAAAGGGGAGGAATTCCTCCCCTTCTTCCCGCCACCGCCAAGCCAGTCCCGGAGCCGAAGAATGGCGTGGCGGGGTTTTTCGCCATTTGCCTCCCCCTGGGGGGAAGGCAAACGGTGAGAAGCCCCCACTGCGGGATTGCCGGCTCTGTTGGGTGGGGGGGAGGGAGAAGCAGAAGATCCGATCGGTCTTCGGCTTCTCCCTCCCCCTGCCCAACAGAGCCGGCATTTGGCTCTGTCAGGTGGGGGAAGGGAGAAGCAGAGGATCAGATTGCTTCTCCCTCCCCCCACCCGACAGAGCCGGCAACCCCGGGATCTGTGCTTTCTGTCGGCGGTGGTGGGAGGGGAACGAACGGAGAGAAAGGGCTGCTTTCTCTCCGTTCGTTCCTCTCCCCTCACCACCGACAGAAAGGGCTGTCGGCGGCGGAGGGAGAGGAAGGAAGGAGGAGAAAGGGCTGCTTTCTCCTCCTTCGTTCCTGTCCCTCTGCCGCCGACAGCAAGGACAGGTCCCGGGGTTCGGAGAAGCGCTGCACAAGCGCTTCTCCGAACCCCGGGATGTTCTAGCGCCCATTATTGAACGGGCTGAAATACACTAGTATATATATATAGTCCTACCTTGGATGCCAAACGGCTTGGTACTTGGATGTTTTGGCTCCTGAATGCTGCAAACCCGGAAGTGAGTGTTCCGGTTTGTGAACGTTTTTTGGAACTCGAATATCTGACAGGGATTCTGCAGCTTCCGACTGAGTGCAGGAAGATCCTGCAGCCAATCAGAAGCTGTGCTTTGGTTTTTTAACATATTCAGAAGTTGAACGGACTTCCCGACTGGATTCTGTTCGAGAACCAAGGTACGGCTGTACTTGGTGGAAATGTGCATGAAAATTACATGCAATAGTGCTTTACATGATGGGAAATTGCTTTGCAAAAATGTTTATATGATGCAATATTCCATACAGAAATTGATATGGGGGGAGGATTACACTCAAATACTGACTTTCATGGTGACTGTTTTTTAAAAAAAATTCAAAACAATCTGCAGACTGTTTTTGAAAGGTGAAGAACTGAACTTAAGAGCAAAAACAGAGAAACTGAAAATGGCAGATTCGCCCATCCCTACCTACACATTGTGATGAACTCATAATTGGCACCTACTACTACGTATAGCTGCCGGAATGTAAGTTAGGCCTACAACAAAATGTCGCAATGTGGAGTGGACCTGCTCAGTATTCCAACCAGTGAGGCATATTCCATTCCATTCCCTGATTTTTATTTCCACCAATCCCTAATAAATGCTCAGCATTCTGTGCCCAGCGAGCATGCTCAATACTCTTAGGGCTGTTTGGGGGGGGCAGGGGCTTTTGTACTAGCCTCTCATGGCTAGAGGCTGTGAGAACTTGTCATTTCCAACAAATAATAGTGTATAGTAAAATGCCATTAAATATACTGATACGTCTGGCACTATTTCAGCAAAATGTGAATCCCCCAAAGCAGACGAAAACTGATGAATTTAAAACCAGGATTGACCTTTGTAGGCCTGCTCGCATAGCCATTTCCCACTTCGCTGATATCTTGTTACAGAATTAACTAGAAATGTGGAAAGGAAGTAATAATCTACTCCAAAAGTAGGGTGGGGAAGATACATGCCGCACACAGCTTTGTACAATACACCTCATGTGGGATTGGGCCACCTGTACTGATCCTGCAATTTTCAAATTGGATCAGAAGGGATCAATGTAGGGCTCGTCACATTTCCTGCATAGGTACTGAAGCCTGGTTGGGTTGCATCCGAGGCCAGGCAAAAGCCTGTGCAGATAAAGTTGGAATTTTCACTTCATTTTTCACTGCTAGCATTGCTTAAAAGAAGGAGTTAAAGATTTATTCCTAGACAGTGCTGTAACTCAGTGATTCTTAGTCATAGATAGAAATAGAGAGAAAGAGAGAGTGTGTGTAGTCTTTTGTGTTATATTCTTTCCATACTTTTAATCGCAATTCTTTTTCAGATTACTAGACCATAGTTTACACATAGGTTTAAAATCGTATTATACACATCAGCTTTGCTTCTGACTACAAGGCTGCTTTCCTTCTTTTTTTTCAGTGCAAGCAATTGCTGCCTCAAAGTGAGTGGCTTTTGTGAAGAATGACATGCACTTGACAGATTTTTCTCATCCATTTTTATCAAGAACTCCAAGAGGACCTTTTATCCTTCCATAGTCCCTCGAAATGCCTTCAAGCTCAGCTCAAATTCCAGCTCATTGATGTGCATGCCATTCTGTGCTTGAAACACACTTTTTTTTTTATTGGGGGAGTCAACAGAAACTATTGAAGCAAATAGACTTGTTTCTGCCCTCTCCATTCAGCCTTATCCAGGCAATATATCAAAGCACACCCCACTTGCATACATGGCAGGTTGAGGGTGGTTTTTCTGCAGGCCATGGGAGCATAGCCTTTTCAAGTGAGGCATGCATGCCAAATTTGCCATTTTTTTTTAAATAATTATAGGTAGAAAGCTTGGGTGGGAAAGCACATTGTCTTGTGCTAAATTTCACAGCAGGAGGACCATCTGTTTCCAAAGTAGGGATAGGGGAAGCTGTGGCCCTCCAAATATTGTTGGCCTTTCATCTTCCCTGACCATTCTCCATGCTGACTGGGGATGATGGGAAATGGAGTCTGGGCTTGCTTTTGCACCTCTTCCCTTCCAATCCCTTTTCCTTTTGTGCCATGTCTTTTAGATTTCATACCAAAGGGCAGGAGCCATCTTCTTACTGATTACAGGGAACTTTTTCAGCTATAGAGCAGGGTAAAAGTCTATAAACAAACACAGATTAATCCAAATTTAACATGCCATTGCATTACCCCAGTTACACCTGCAGTTTCCTAGATCTCATCAATCTGAACAAAGGAGGGATTGTGATTCTGTACCACAGTATAGTACTGTACATTGTGCCATATATTAGCTGTTGCTTGAGCCAACTTTATGGAGAATTTGCACATTAGTGTGCTACCAGTAGTAGACAACAAAGTCCCATGCCTTATATTTTTCATGTGTAGCTCTCATTACAGCTGATCACATGTTTATATACTGAAAGACTGGCCTCTGTCATCATTTTGAAAAGTTATGATTTCTTTACCTATAAAAGAAATTGCTTATTCATAACCAGGAATAGAATTGTTTCACTCCAAAAGCAATTTTAGTCCGCATTGCATTGAACTGTAATTAAAGATTTATGATACTATTAAAGGGTAATGTTGTAGTTAATCCTTAATAATGAAACACCTCATAAAGGTTTGGTGTTACATACAAAGCTGACTGCAATTGACAAGTTCTGCAAAAAATATTTATTGTATATTCTCAGTGTCAGCAAAGATTGTACTGTTACCGTTCCCTCTTGAATAATATTCAATGGAACTGTGGATTTAATTGAGCAACCTTGAGATATAATATATATTATGCATGATGAAGATACATTTCTATAAAGATGTCTAAAGGGCAGATTCATTTATTGCCAAAGTGAATAATAGCATTGCATAACCTTCCTATAAGAACTCCATCAGTAAAGGTGGAAAATTGTAGTCTAATATTCTTTTGCATTGGCTACCTCACTCTGTAGCCAATTTGGCAGCAATACTGACAATGTTTCTGGAGGGCAGCTTCTGGCACACCAAGTCTGAAAGGGCAGAAATTGTACCACAACAATGGCATCCTAGCTAGAAATGTCAGAGAATTCAGATGAAAACAGGAACAGGAACAGGTATTCCTGATGTTCGTTTCTTTGTCCTATGCCCAGAATGGAAAACGATCCCGCAAATACAGTCGCTAGTCACTATTGTTCCTCCAGTCCACAAAGGATACATAATTGGTTATGGGCTCCCCCCCCCATTTGTATTGAAATGAATAGTGTGGAATAATATACGGACAATGTAGCTTACATAATATATGTACAGTAGTTAATTAAGCCTGGGGATAATCCAAGGAGATCATCACATCACCGCTAAATTTTGTCTTGGAATAAATAAAATAATTTTACTTTTGAAGATAGCTTGTTGACCCCAACTCTAAGTCAAGAGGCTGGTGGCAGTGGTGGTAATGGGGTTTCTATCAAGTACGTTAAAGATGAAAGTAGCCGGATATTTTTAGTGCCTGGATCAAATAAGTTCTTCTTATTACATTCATGAATATGTCTGTGAATTGTATCTGAAATTTGATAAAGGAATATATCTTGCTTCTGTCATCTGGGCTGATTCAGAGGGCACACTGAATCAGTGTATGAATAAAAAGATATGGAAAAATGAGTCTCCCTTACTTAATTGTTCATACAATGGGGCAAGATGTGGCTGCTGACGAATGTACGGTAATTTAATTTAAACAAGCCTAGGAATTCAAAGGCTCTTTCAACTTGCAGGCATTATTTGTCATCCCATCAGAGGCCAAAATGGTGTCTTAACAGCTCTTCTAAAGAATTCATTGAATAGTGGAATATGTTGCTGACAATGCACAATGTGATTTTGGAAAGTGATAAAATGTTACTTTGAAGCAGAAAGAGAGTGAAAGAGAGTATGTGAGGAAGAGCATAACTAGATCAGAGCCAATTCAAAAACAATACAAGGCAAAATGTAGTACAACAGCCTTTAGGTCTCCCTACCACCCCAGAAATGGTTACAGAGGGCTGCTCATTTGGAAACTTACATATCTAGGAGAATGTGTTGACAATCTTTACTTTTGAATGCCTTGGGAATTTGCAGCCCTTTGCCATATTGCAAACTATTATTTTACAAGCACTTTAAAGCACTAGTAGCTCATACATAGACCATAAAAAGCAGGGTGGGAAAGTCATTTCAGCCTGCATTCATTTATGGGCGACCTTCTGCCAGCAGTTGGGGTCGGGGCAGATGCAAAAAAAAAGGGGCAGAGGAATAAATGCCATTTTTACCTTTGTACATGGGCTCACACACCCCTCTCTTTCCTCCATCCAGGAAAGCAAGAGGCATTATCAGTGTTCAGGACACATTCTAGGCAGGCAAACACAGTGATGAATGGTTGTTGTTGTTTTTCGTATATTTTTCAATGGGAGGTATTTGACAGTGGAAGGAATCTTCCAGTGGAATTTTTCATTAAGTACAAATAACATCGTCTGAGAAGCTACTTACATTAGGATCTTAACATGAGGAAGAGTTAAACCTTCTCCTATCAGCTGCAATTTCATTCATTGTCAATCTCCCCCACCTAGCCTGCTTGTGGTTGCTGCAGAAATATGCAAAGAGGCATTTAATGTCCCGTGCAGTTTGACTATCACTCTGCTGTGGTGGTGTGACGCATGCCACCAGCCTAATACTAAAGGTAATGGTGTTGTACTGGCACAACTTTTGTTATACCCAGTGTTCAAAACTCCCATTGTTCTAGGCTCATTTTGCGACAGGGAATTACATTAGCATAAGCAGTTTCTGAGCTCTGGGTGCAGTACTGCGCCTGAGATTTCAGATTAAAACTGCAGAGTGGAAGGAAAGGAGGACCTTTTTTCTCCCTCCCACTTCCAGCTACTCTCTGAAGACTGGAGAAGAGACCCTCTGAAGAATGTTAGGGGGTGGTCAGGGGAAGGACTGGACCATGTGAAAAAAGAACATAATATTTTAGCTGCAGTTCATTCATTTTCAGCTTTGTATACTTGTTATTAAAAAAGCACGCCTCAGCATTCCATTATTGCACCCATAACCTAGGTTTAAGGTGCCATTTAGCTCCTAGCTTTCATATCTCAGTTTCTAACACTAGTTACACCTTATCCTCAACATTGTGTGAATTTATAGCAGCTTATATCATCAGACCCTACAAGGACTTCCTAAGTGCCCCCCCCCACACTTTTAAATGTCCTTCCCTTGTGCCTGAACTTTCATCTCACTTTCCTGGTAGTTCTCCACATAAGTTCCACCTACAGCTTGATAATAACATGATAAGGGGACTTCATTGGTAAGAGGTGAACCTATGGATTCTTCTCTGAGTACCAAGATATCTAATAGGAATGTCTAAGAAGAAGTGTTTCTTATTAGAATTCTGCTTCCAATTGGACGGGGCAGAATCCCAGTAGCTTTTCTCTAGAGGATGGTTTCAACAAAGGATTGTTTATTATGTTTAGCCTACTTTTCACTGTTGATATATTTTGCCAATTAAAGGCGGTTTTGGAAATGTTGTTTTTCAAGCTTGTGAGCAGTGTGCCGCTACACCTCATGGAAATAAATAGGATGCACTTGAGCAAAGTGCACTGTGGTGTAAGAAAAGGCTCAGCAATAAACAAGCACCTCTTATTTTAAGTCATCAGTTTGCCCCCATGGTTATTTCACCCCATGATATCAATAAGCTGTGTGCATTCCTTGACAAAACAAAGACCCTACAGTGCATGGGGCATTCTGATTGCCCATAGTCTTAAAATGCAGAATAAAAATGAATGCAAATGTGTAAGTGCTGATTTTCACAGTGGGTCAGAGGCAACACCTTTGCACCGTAATCAGCAATCAGAGGGCAACCACTAGTGTTGCTACATCACTGCAGAAGCGAAAGTCAAGTTGACTGGCATTGCAACACCTTAACTGCTTGGGGATACTTTTATTTCCATCCATGGTTTAGAGCTTGAATGCCTAAGGTTGCTTGCTCATTTTTGTTTAAAAAATGGAAGCCAGTTAGGCTAAGCATAGCTATTCAAAGGGGGGAGGGAAATACCCAACTAATTAAAATATTCCTAAGCAGCAATTAAAAGTCCAATGTCCATCTGAACACCCTAAATACAATTAAAATTCAAGCCAAGACTCCTGAAGAGAGCAAAAGGGAACAATCATGTGGTTCCCATCTGATAAGCTTCTGTAGCCTAGTGATTTACTGCATAATCTTAACCATGTCTACTCAGACTTAAATCCCATTGATTTCAACGAGCCCTTCCAAAAGAGTGTGAGAGAATGCAGTGCTAACAACCAATAACAAGATAAAGGTCTACCAGGCTTGTGTGATGAGCTTGCTTTATGATAGTGAGTCTTGGGCAACTTACACCTGCCAGAAGCGATGCCTCAATACCTTCTCCATGTGCTGCATCAGGAAGATCTTGGGCATCACCTGGCAGGACAGAGTCTCAAACAAAGATGTTCTCTCCCAAGCCCACATTCACAGCATGTTCACTGTCTCCTGTCTCAGTGACGTCTACACTAGCTTGGTCATGTCCACACAATGGAAAATGGCAGGATCCCCAAGAACATGACTGTCAGTCTCCAGGCCCATTGGCAGACTGGCTCTGCATTACAAAGATGTCTGCCAACGTGACATGGAGGCTGGCAACATTAACTGTGTCATGTGTGAATCCCCTGCAGACTACCACAGTGCCTGGAGACAATCAGTTAGGCCATGTATTCACAGCAGTGATCAGACGAGCAATGACCACTGGGAAGAACACAGAAAGAAGCAACACCATGTTACACATGCATTAGCATAATTGGATGCCTTCATCTGCCCCAGCTGCAACAAAACATCTCTCTCACATCTGGTCTCTTCAGCCACAGCAGGCACTGTAACTCTCCAATGGTTTGATTTCATCCCCAATGGCACACTCTTCCATTGTCTCCCAAGACACACAGATGCCACCCAAATCCAGGATTAGAATTGCAGCTTTAGATCTGTGTTTGCTGCTGAGTAGACTGAGGTAGGCTTCCAGTATTACACAACTGGTGAGTATTTCAACCATTTTTGCCCCTTGAAAACCTTATGTTTGCACCCGAAAAGTTAAAGATGCCAAATTTTAAACCAGTTCTTAAATCCTTTTTAAGATTTGTAATTCAATGAGGGGAAAATGTCTAAAAGGGGGCTGCTGCTGTTCTCATGAGTTCCTAGGAAAAAGGGATTGATTGCTAATCACTCTGGAAACTGTAGCTATGTGAGGGGCATGGAGTCTCCTAACAACTTTCAGCTCTCCTATAACAAAATATAGCTCCCAGGATTCTTTGGGGCAGGCCATGTCTGTTTAAAGTGGTATCATACTGCTTTACAGTATGATTGTGGCCCTAGAGTCAGTAGAACGTTTGCTGTCTCCACACCCCAGAAATGGAATTGCTTTTTAACTGGTTTGTGGACGGTGCACATCTCGACCCAGTGTAAGATGTCAGCGTTTCACTTTTGACATGTCAGGAATGTACAAAGCCAGGAAGTGCAAGACACTTGCACTTCTTGTTCCCTCTGCTTTGCTGTGATATTGAGAGTCATACCAAGAAAGCAGAGTGGAAAAAGAGAGCTCCCTCATTTCCAAGTCTAGGCAATATTCTGTAATAGAAACATTAAATGTCAGGCCTTTTTTTTTCCGCCTCTAGGCTTTTGCCTTCCTTGAGAAGCGGCATAGATAAATAAAATCTCTGTCCTTTGGGAATCATGCAGCTACAGTGACATCTATGGCTAGGTAACTAGGCTTCAACTTTCTCTTAAATATACTCGTAGTGGGAGGCAAACTGTGGCCTCCTGGAGAGCTCCTGTGCTGTGGGAGAGAGCCAGAAGGGCAAGGAAACAAAATTAATCTCTTGGTGTTTCGCTGTAATCTTCTCTCCAGAGAGCAACAATTTAAAGGCTGTGGAGAAAGTGAGGGTGTAGCTGTTCATAAGACAAATATATATAGCAGGGCAAAAAGAACCCCCAGTCCGTGCTCCTTTGGAACATGTCAACACAACTGCTGCTGCTGCTTTCAAAATATTGCTTACTTCCAGGCTCTTTGGGCTTTGATAAATTGTGTGGACATTTAGGTGCAGCAGCTGCTAGAAGAGAAATCTACCAGTCTGGTATGCAACTGATACCAATGTTTCTCGTGTTGCAGATATGTGGGAGAGCTGTTAGTATGTGTTGAGTCATGTCACCTTTCTCACTGAGCATAGAACCAGTGGAAAGGGGGGTTTATATTCTCCCCACCCTCTTCTCCAACCACACTTACAGACCTTTCTTGGGTGCCCCTCCTCCAGCTTGGATGCATCCTCCTTGAACTCTGATAAATGCCTCTTGCTTGACTATGAATATATGTAGAGGCTGGCGTACTGTACAAAGGCAATATTCACTGCTCCACCCACTTTTCCATCTAGTCCTGCTCACCTTGGGCATGTGGCCCCTGGAAGGTTGCCCAGAAGTGAATGTGGCCCTTATGTGGAAAAGGGTTCCCTACCCTGTGCTGTAGGTCCTTCAGCTAGAATAGAACAAAAAAACCAAGCCAATGGGATTGAAGGCTGGGATCGAAGGACAGCCGGTATTCCATTGTGAGCACAGGCAGCCCATCCCATGGGTTTCACCACCTCCACTGCCCTGCTCCACCGAAGCTTTCCTTACTGGGGTCATGTGGCAGTAGTGGCTTCCGGTGAGATCTTACTTATCCAATGGCAGCAGCAGGGTTGGGTGGAACATCAGCCTGTGGGATTCCACAACCTTAGGCAGCTGCCTCAGTCCACCTCATGGGTGAACCGGCCCTGCTAAGAACACATAGTGAAAGCAGGGTATAAAAGTCTTAAACAAAAATAAAAACAACTCCTGGCTTTATGTTGGCTGTCACAGAATTCACGTGATCTTCAACAGGGACCTGAACAGTGCAATTCTGCCCTTGATACTTTAGAAATCTTATTGTGTTCAATGAGACTTGCTCTCCAATGAAGCTACAATCCTACCCGTATTTACTATTGAACTCAGTGGGAATGGCTTCATCCTACTGCACAGGATTTTGCTGTAAGCATGTTTTGGACTGTAGCCTAAGGCAGCACTGTTTTTGTTGTTGTTGTGGTTGACAAAATCTTTATCAAGGAAGTTGTGCCCTTAAATGCCCTCACTGCCAGCTGCATCCTTACAAGTCCCAACCTGAAAAAGGTGAAATGAAGCCCCAAGCAAGCTTAGAGTGTGTGTGGCAGGAGAGCCTTGCTGAGCCTGACAGACTGGAATGTAACGGGTTGGAACCTGGCCACAGTGGAGTCATTCGTATGCGACAAGAAGAAAACGCAGAAGTAGCCTGAAGCCTTTGCTATAATTCCATATTGCTGCCAGCACCTGTTTTGCAATGGTCCTTCCAGCAAACAGAACCCCATCTAAAATATCCTAATCTGCTTACTTCAAGACCATTAGTACAAGAGTTCCCACATGTATAAATATTAAATAAAGGATATTTCTCGACAGGATTAATAGCTATAATATACATTCACCCTCCACTGACAACGCTTTCCATCTCTTTAGTCCTTTGGCTCCTGTACTGCAGGGGGCCTGACAGATACAAAGTAGTGAGGTGAGGTGCTAAATATGATTTAGTATGACTTAAAATGCAGGGAGATAATGCTCCCTCCTCTTTTGTAGGTGTGGGATTGTGTATTCAAAACAAGACCCGTGAGAGAGATTCAGCATCTTGTCTCATGTCTGGGAACATTAAGAGGCCCCCTTTTAGGTAGAGAGAAGAAATTGCTCCAGCTGTAAATGCAAGCCGTGTGCATTAGCTAAATATTTTGAGATGTGCATAGAAGAGATATTGGCTGTGTATGAGTGTATAAATATAGAGACAGACAGATAAGGGCCACATTCACACTGTACAGTTAAAGCCTAGAATATCACTTCAAAGAGTCAAAGTTTCACCCCAAAGAATTCTGGGAGCTGTTGTTTGTTAAGGATGCTGAGAGTTGCTAGGAAACCTCCATCTCCATCACAGTATTCAGTGTTCCCTCTGAAGAGGGATCGGTTGTTAAACCACTCTAGAAATTTTAGGTCTGTCAGAGGAAGAAGGGTGGTTCATGGTTATACCCATTTTACACCTGAAACCCTGATATTGAACATAGTAGCTTGCTCAAAACCAGTCAGGTTCTATGCTGAGAAATTGTTTGAAGTCAACAGAAATTTCTTAGTCCAGTATTAAAACTCTGGTAGTGTGGTTATTTAAAAGGAAGATTTGTATCATATAATGGTTTAATTGATCTATGTCCTTTATGTCCATTATGTCTTGCAAAAAATTTTAATAAACCAATACATTGCATTAGATATATTAAATAAATATATTTAAATAATTAAATACCCTAATGAGGTGCTCACTCTCAGCCCAGAAAACAACTCATGATTTTTTAAATACATTAAATAAATACATTAAATAATGAAATGTATTAGATGCAGTAAACAGATTGGGCAGGGAATTAATGATGATGATGATGATGATGATGATGACAGCCAACACTCCCAGTATAAATAACAACTCAATAAAATGCTGAGCACAACAGAAATGATTTTAAGGTCAGCTTAAAGGTATAGTAAAGAGGCCATAAGAACTTCTCTTTGGAGAAAATGCAAGAGATTTTGGGAACACCACTGAAATTATCCTGTTCTTGTTCTTGCCAAATGTATCAGTTGATATTTAGTATATTGTCTAGTTCCTCCAGTATCACAGATGAGGTAGAAGATGGAGAGAGAACACCTTTTCCTTGCCATTGGCTGATTGGCTTCCAGTTGTGCTCAGTCTCAGCCCTGAAGACAGCTCATGATTGTGTTTTGATGTTTCTGCCGACCTATTACTGTATTGACTTCATGGCAGCCAAAACATACATTTGTGATCTCATTTTCCCCCTTGCACTCCTTCCACTCAATCAAACATGCACACATGCTTCCACAGAACAGAAGAATGCTTTTAAGCCTTGGTAGTGCTCTTGGGAACTGTGTCACAGGAAATTCCTAGTCCTTTTAAGGGTAACTGCACTCCCACCCACCCCTCCTTTTCAAATGTCACATAACACCTAAATACATATAGGCTTGGAAACTAATTTTTGCTCTTTTCAACAGCTGCTTTAGAGCATGAAATATTTAGTGGGCATCGTGTATTTGGCAATGCAAAAGGCTGGATTTTTAATTTGGATTTGATTGCTGGCAATGATATATATATATATATATATATATATATATATATATATATATATATATGATGCAACTGTCACTCTGAATTAGCATCCAATGACATTTCTTGCTGCAGTCACGGAAGGGCCAAATATGTCCATCCAAGGTTTTTCCTCCAGAGGAGCATAGCCAAAAATAGATCTATGTGTGTCTAAATTTGCCTGAGTCCTCTAATCTCACTTCTGATTGCATTCTGAGTGCAGGGAAACAATGAATGTGGAATCCCAAAAATAATTTTGCAATTGATGAACAACTTCATTTTTTTACAGTGGTAGAGCAGGTCTGAAGTCTGTCCTCCTGGCACCCTCCCATTCAAATGATCTCCAGTAGCTGGTGACAGGTGCCTCAGAACCTGAAGAGCCACTGCTACTAATCGGAATCCACATCCCAAACTCTGGTCTGTCCCTAAGGAAAATAACACTGGCCAGTGCGATGCAAAAAAAATGACATTCCCCGCCTCTCACCTTCCATTCTACATCACAGTAGGCATCCCCAAGGCACCATGTCCAGTGCAATCAAACCGGTGTGGACTATGTGGAGTCGGTCATGTGTATGTGAGTGTGTACTATGTGGAGTAGGTCATGCATATCTGAGTGTATAATTGTACATAGAATGAGAGAACTGTTAGAGTTGGAAGGGACTATGAGGGCCATCTAATCCAACCTCCTGCAATGCAGAAATCTTTTGCACAACATGGAGCTTGAACCCACAACCCTGAGATTACAAATCACATAATCTACTGACTGAGCTATATATTATACCTTTTTTTCTATCTTATGCCTTTTATAGGTATACTATAATATCTATTATGAAACATAGCATTTGTCTCTAGTGCTTTCTCCTTGAACAAAGGACACCAAACACAACCAGCACAGGAACTTCTCACTGCTTAGGGAAGTAGAAAATTTTCAAAAGTATAATTCTACGAAACATACTTTATCCTTGTGTCACATAAAATGTCTTCCTTTCCTCCTTTAAGGACTCCATTTTGTTAGAACTGAAGGCTGGTTTTACAGGAGTGTCCTGTGATGATTTATGTGCTTTAAATATTATGTCCCATGTGAGGCAGGATATAGAATTCCAGTCAAATATATAATAGAATAAAACCAGATTTTCACAGCAGCAGAAAAAGCACATCACTTGCACTGTGGAAGAGGCTCGGCTGCCTTCCATGCTCCCCTCCACATTTGAATGTTACCCTTATTGCTTATTGGTTTTATTGTGTCGGATCAGGAGTAAATTTCTCTAGATTAGGAATGGTCTAGATTTGGATCTTGTTCACATTTAAAGGCAAACTTGACAAATTTGCACTTTTAAAACAATATGAGAACTGAAACACAGCCATCTTTCGAACTTTGTACTTATATGAATTTTTCAGAGCAGTTCCCAAGCCAAGTCAAAAATGCATTTAAAAATGTGTTAATTAGGAGAAATCTGCACTAAAATGCTGAGGAATTTTCATAATGCTTTTTAATAAGAAGAATACGAATAAGAATGACCACAAATTGCTGCAGAACTGTGGAGAACTGAATTTAATATTAGAAAAATGAGAAACTGGGTGAATAAAAAAATTGACATATTTCATAGAATTGTAGAGTTAGGAAAAGCCATGAGGGTCCTCTAGTCTAACCCCTACATTGCAAAAATCTTTTGTCCAATGTGAGGCTCGAACCTACTGCCCTGAGATTAAGAGTCTTTGCCTATCACTATTCTGGATATTTTCAATTGAAAATTTGGGTATAAGTTTTTAAATCATTAATACAGTACATAAATCAGCCATTCCTGTGAATTACCTTAAAGCTGCCATCATATGCATATTTTGGAGAAACCACAACTCTGTGGTAACAAGTATCAGATCAGGCTGCATGACTGCCACCAACTTTCCTTCGGAAACTCAGAAGCATTTTCAAGCAAATCAGGAGCATTTCACGGAAAACAAATCAGATGCCATGGTCTGATCATCAGTGATCATGGTTCATTACGAGATACGGTGAGTCACGTCTCCGTGCATAATACTTCTAATAAGCATTTACTCAACATTTCCTAATGGGCCTTTATTAATACAGATGCATCTGACTGTATACTTTCATATGTCAGACATAGCTAGGGGCACACAGTGCAGTTAAGGATTGTTAAACAAATTTATGCTGTCATTTAATGCCTCATGCAAGTTATACAGGGTAGGAGAGATTGCTGTGCTGAAGGAGAAGGTGTAAAACTGAAATGTGAAACATTTTGCACAAAACTAAATGGCAGGATTTTATAACATAATGCTCTTGTCTGATTCCTATGAGCCATTAGTTATATTTTTAAGCAGGTATACCCCCTGAACCCTCTTTGCCATCTTTTCATCTTCTGTGGATGAAACATCTAGAATAGTAAGGATTAGATGATATAATTACTAAGGGTATTCAACTAAGCTTTACTCAAAATACACTGATTGGAATTAATGGATTAAATTAGCCATGTTAATTAATTTCAGTGGGTCTACTGTGAGTAAAAAGACCACTTACTTTTATGGGGACAGCAGCAATTGTGGCCCAGTGCAATTTCGGGGAGCTGGAGAAAGAGGGGGACCGTCGCCTGCGTGGCCGGCTGACAAAATGTGTGGCCTTGGTCTAACAGAATGCCCTGCTTAAAATTGTATTCAAACGGGCCAATCATGGCCTTTGGAGGGCAGCGCCAAAGCCAGCTTAAATGCCGGCTGCACCTGAGTAGGAAGCACAGTTAGCAGTTTGTAGGCTGCGTAGTTCGGCTTCTGTTTATGTGGCTAATATCACAAACACACAAAACAACAAACCTCTTGATTTTACTAATTAACTGGTAGCTGGAAAGAAAGATCATGGGACAGTGATGGAATGCATGGTACAACGATCTTCACATTTCTAAGACCATCTTGGCTGTGAGTCCTGGAAGACCTTCTCCCTGCCTTGCAGGCCATTTTTTACCTGTCCTGAGAGGGCAGGAACCTGATTCAAAGCTGCTGAACAGACACTAGGGCTGGGGTGTTGGTAGAGATGGGGGGGGTGTTGTATCTATTGTGATTTATGTGGAGATTTTTGAGGTTGGCTGTGTATTCTTTAATGTTTTATTTATTGTTTATGATTACTTCTGTTATGTTGTAGTCACATTTTTTTCATGTTGTAAGCCACTTTGAACATGGTTTGAGCTGTGGAAAGGCAGCATACAAATAAAATTATGTATGCATGTATTATGTCTCATTCTGAAAGCAGATTTTGACAACATTGCATTTTACATCCTGCAAAAGAAATTGAATTTGTTGACATATATCATATTTATTCTTATAAAATAAGATGCCCATTCATTTTGCCTCTCTTAGCATTTCATTTCAAATAGGACTTTATCAATCAAACGTGAGAGCTCTGCAGGTTCTGCTTCCCATCCAGAGGCCTCGGGGAAGATTTCATCTTGCCTCACAGATCACTAGCTTGTAACATTCTCCTAAGCTCTGATTTGCTGAAACCATAAAAACTCTCATTGACTAAAATAGCAGGTTTATATAGACTAGCTATCATGGGAGAGCCGAAGAGACTCTTTCATGGAATATAAATCAAATGTGACCATAAAGGTGTCTTTATGGCCTTTATGAATGGATATTCATGTTAATGTGATTTCACCTGTGACAGATAAGGCAATGCTGGCCTGTCTTCCGGCAAATGTGTTGAATTAAGGGAGTTGCTGGATCATAATGCTGTAGCCTAGTCAGCACCAAAGAAAAGCTGCTTACTAGACTTCCCATAGCAATAATGGCCCCATCAAATAATACACCACAGCCTCCATTATTTTGGACCCTATATTTCAGGGTAGCCCACATGCTGCCCTCTAGATTTGGTAGTACTCCATCTCCCATCAATCCCAGCCAATATGGTCAACTATCAGGAATGATGGAAGTTGTAGTCCAGCAGAAATGATGGCAATTGTAGTCCAACATTGTCTACCTCTGCTATAGCTTTTTTGCTAAAGCTGGTTTGCCCCATTGCCATCCCTCCGCAGAGAGAAACTCATAGAACATAGTCACACCATGCATTTAAAGCACTGCGATACTGTGAAACAGATTTCCCCAAAGAATTCTGGAAGGTGAAGTTTGTTAAAAGTGCTGAGAGTTGTTAGGAGACTGTGTTACAACTATGAAATAGATGCCTCCTGCATTTAATTGCTATAGAATATTGGGGAATATATATATATATATATATATATATATATATATATATATATATATAATATAATAATAATAATAATAATATGATTGCATGCATTGTGGAAGTTAGTAAGAGGCTATCAATTCCAGTTCTGCAGCAGAGTGCCATCTTTCTATAGAGGTAGTGGTCTCTAAACTTTTGCAGACAGCTTTCAGAGTTTAAACAAGATTGTTTAAACAAGATGTTGCACATTCCACTATTCCTATTCATGCAAGAATGTGCACATCCAGGCACACATGTCATTCCTTATAGCAGCATGAGACATAGTTTCATCAGTCCCTGAAGCAGGGCAGCTGAAAAAATACTTTATTAAATAAACAATTAATATGATGCAAGCATTAAGGCAGTCACAAGACATCAAGACTGCTGCAGAATCACAGTAGTGGATGACATGGCTGTCATTCTTACAGCAAAGACAGAGCAGGGCAGTACAGATATAAATAGCCTTAAGAGATGTCAGGATATGTGGACAGACAGGGAGTAGCAACAGCCCCCAGACAAATGCTGACTGACAGGAAAAGAAGAGGAAACAGAATGTCAAAATCTATGGGGAAACAGATCAGAGTGAAAACTGATAAGATGCATATGTGTCAGAAGGAGCCATACAGGAAGGACACACGCCTTGGGATCACAAACTGCAATGAAGGTGAACATGCATTGTGTATCTGAGAAGAGACACTTGGATGACTTTCAAAGAGGATTAGACAAATTCATGGAGGGTAAGACTAAGCGTGGCTTTCCTTCCACTGTTGGAGACAGTATGCTTCTGGATACAGGTCACTGTGAATCACAAGTGAGAAGAGTGCTGTTGCAGTCAGGTTCTGCTTGTAGGCTTCCTACAAGCGTCTGGTTGACCCTATGATGATGGGATGCCAGTAGGCACCTTGCTGACTTGCACCAAGGACTCATGCTGGAGCGCCAGACCAAAACACAGCACATTCTGGGATGCAAACGGAAACCAGGATTGGAGCCTCTGCATGCTCAACAAAAGCACTGGTAGGGAAGTTTTAGAGTCGGGGCAGTGCAGCATAAAGAGATAGAGTGGCCGGAGGGAAAGGGAGCATTCTCAGTGCATGCATGCATCAAAGGATCTGAGCAGATGCTCATCTATGCATTTCTTATCAAGGCTGTTGAAAGGCTTCCAATTTTATATTGGATCAAAAGAAACAGACTAAACCTGAGATTTTCAAATGCCATCTTACTGCTGGGGCCTGCATTTGCACTCCCGATACAAGGAGCATGAACTAAACTGTCTAATAAAATTAAAGTAATTTAATGCAGCATACAGTAATGTTAATAAAGTGCACATCAGCCAATTATGGCGATTAACTTAAATTCCAGAAAAGTTGTATCATTAAAGAGAGAGCATAATACCTTATGTAATTGGTTCTCACTCTCTTATAAAAATTATCTTTTAAAACACACAGACTTACATTAAAATGAAAGGCTCAGTTAAATGGATGCAAAAAGCAAAGAACAGCTTTCACTTTCAAGTACATTCCTTGAAGAACTAATTTCCTAAAAATAACCACAAAAATTCGTGCTATTAGCTAAAGTTAATGAATATGTACAATGTGATTTTGGTTCTCTCCCCAGCCTCCCAATTCCTTTAGCTCTTTTTTCTTTTACTCTTACAGTGTTAGTTTACATCACATTATCTTAAGAAAGGCATTTTTAAAAAGCCATACTTCTCTGTGATAAATATTTGGTTGGCATCTGTCTGTCTCGGGAGACAATGGAGGAGTGCGCCTTTATGGGTGAAGTCAAGCTTTTGAAAGGTTACAGCGCCTGCTGTAGCTGTAGAGACTGATATGGGAGAGACATGTTTTGTTGCAGGTGGAGCAGATGAAGACATCTGGTTGTGCTGATGGAGAACACCAAATGATAAGTCAGTACTTAGTCCAGAACCCCACTAGAAGTGGTCTCTTCTGTGGCATCAGAAACAGCTTACCTACTGACTGTCAGGACAGGAACTGCCAATTCCCCCTAGACAGACAAACCCTTTAGTGGTTGTTTTTTAAGTCTGCTGGAGCCGCATAATAGGAAATGCATAGAAGTAAATGCACGAATAAATTTCCCAGAATTAGCAGCTAGTATGCTCAATGCTCATTAGAAAATAGTTTCTAATAACAATAATAAAGACATCAGGTTCAAGCCAAGGAAATATTTATTGCTGATTGCAGAGTTGTACAAATTAAATCTTCTGTTGACACATTCACACAATATAATCACATGTTTACCTTGCAAGACTATGGTTATTTCCTTATCTGTTTGGTTAAATGCTTCTGTGTTGGAAAAGGACCTATTAACACAGCAGGGAGAAACGTTTGACAGTATCCTCTACAAAACAGCCCAGCCTTCTGTGGTTCATGTGTTTACCCTAATCTCCCATCCACACAACCAGCTGAGGGATAGGATGAGGTGATATTTCTTTTTCAATGTTACAGTCACTCAGCATTCGTGATCATTGTGAAACCTGTTATTTTATGAGCCACCAGCATGCCACATTGCACATATGGTATACTCCTCACACTGCATTAAAGTGGCCTTTTAAACACAAAAGAAACAATGTTTCTTACTATGATTTCAATCTGTGTTATGGCTAGGTGTAAAGTATCATATAAATGCATGTATCTTCAGTATTTTATCGGGATTATGACTGTTTCACTGAGCAGTGGATTAGGCTACTGCTGCCAGGCATTTAGAGCTGAACAGATCAGCTTATTTCCATTCAATCACAGTTTTGTACATGTTCCATTCTAAATTCAGTCTTTCTGGTTTTCTGTATTTTTCCTTTCAGCCGCATAAAATCATCACTGCTAAATTGTATATTTTTATCCATTTTTAATCCAACCCCCCCCCCCAAATATAGATGTCTTAGAGTAATCAAATGAAACTTTAACACATGGCACAATAAAAATCTGTAATTTTATCAGGACAAGTTATTTGTTGTTTACTCTTGTAACACTTGTTTTTTTCAAAATTTATCTTCTGTACCATGAAAATAAATGAAAACAGTATTTTATCTATATAACGATGTTGTATATTTTTACCCCTGAAGTACACATTTTGTATATTTTTCTTTGCCTTTATCCCTAAGATACACATTTCTTTCTGTGATATACACATTTTCCTAACTAATTTTCTAGCAAAATTGCATCATGAAATTTGCAAAGTCCTTTGTTGGCTGCAAAATAGGTTGGTTCACTTTGAAATGTGGACTGGATGAAATTCTCTTCCATTTCTAACACAGTGTGTTGTATGCAATGCCACCCCAGCTGGGTTCTACTGACGCAACCGGACTTCCATTGTTTCTTTTTGCCCTGTGCCCCCCCCCCAAAAAAGATCCAGAGCATTCCCCAGCCCCCAGAGCTGATTTTCAGAGCACATAGAGGGATGATGGAGACTGGAGAAGAGGATGTCCCACTGCATAAATGGAAGTCCCTTGTTCCAGTGAATCTGCAGCATTGGATATGGCCTGGATATTACCACCCCTTCAAAAGCCTTCATCAACAGTGTTGTTGTTGTTTCAATTTACATCCTGCCCAGGGAGGCACTTCTAGGCCAGAGACTTTCATTTGAAAAAGGAGCAAGGTGTAATTTTTGTCCCTGGTAAAATATTTCCCATATTTGCAAGGCAAGGCTGGGTTACTCTAATCTTACTGATTTTCTGGGTTTCAATGAGGTGGAGGTGAACTTCTTCCAAACTCTGCTGGGCCCTGCTAGGATGGGGGCTCTGTTGCTGTGGAACTCCTGACTGCACTAATCCATACCATGGGCAGCCATCCTCAGCAGTATCCCAACTGGATCCACTGGACCTTAATGTGGTCCAGCTGTTAGTAAACAGTCCAACCTGGGGGGTCCTGCTGAGCTGGCCTGGAGCTGGTGCAGTGATACCTGGGGGTTTTCTGCTCCTTCTTCTTCCCTGGCTGGTGTGAGTGGCTGAGCTCCAGATGCAGCAGCTACTTCACAGCCCCATTAAGCCTTGCTGGTGCCTGTCAGGAACCTGGGTGGCTCCTATATATTTAATTTTAAACACTGTGTATTTGACTGCTCACGTACAGGGATGTATTTCACAGAAAACTTTTCTGTATTAAAGGGAACTGAGATAAATGCTCTTTCTGACAAACTCTGCAGATGAGTAGGTGGCACATTAGATAAGTGCAATTGGGAAAAAAACCCCTACTGAGTTACAAACATCATGGTTGCACATCTCTGTATCTGTTACTGAACGAACAGATTCACCTTTTCTCTTTGAAAAAAATCAAATTGAGGAATGCAATGCGGTGAAAAATAGTCATTATGATTCTCAGAACTGTGATGCCTTATTAACGATTTTTTGGCTACAGCTCAACGACCCCAAAATAATTAGCACTATGTATCACTTAGGAAGATCACTAATCTATGGTGTCTGACGTGGAGAGGGGGAGATATCTATATATTTCTAGGAAGACCCTCATGATGAATCACAAAGCTTTGAACTTTTCTTCATTTTAAATATCACACAGTTTTCCATTCTGGCAGCCAGATATTCATGAAGTGAAGTGCAAGCTCAATACTGGTCATTTCTCTGCTAAGATTTCACAGTTGATTTTATCTTCTACCAAAGTGACAGCATATGCTGAGAATGGGATCCCCCTCAACCTTAGGGAACAGGGAATGCAAACACAAGCAAGGGTTTGGAAATGTCCATACTGCTCTCTCTTTCAACATTCCCCTGTGCACCAGAAACCACACACTCCATCCTTTGCCTTTGTGCACTGGGTTAAAAGGTCTGAGGGGGGTTTCTAAGCACCTTTGCATGGATCTGCTCAGGTAACCTTCATGCATCTATGGCACTAAAGCCATGCCAGATCTTCCTGGCCAATGCGGGAAGGTCGGAGATGAAGAATGAAGGAGCAAGTCCAGGGATGTTGGGCACAGACCTAGCTTACACACTTTGTGCCTTCTGCTCATGTTTACATCCATCCATTTCTGACTACACAGAGTGGTGGCTGGCATCCATTGGGGCTGGTAGGGCAAAAGGCAGGGAGACCAACAACAGGCGGAGCAGACCCAGCAATAGGCAGAAGTAATTAGAGTTTAGTTCTCCATCCTCCTCCCTCTTGATCTCAATGAGAGGGAATGGTGAGACGAAGGAGGAAGAAGATAGCAGGCAATGGTACAAGGGAAGAGTGGGGCAGTCCCCCATCTGCCCAAGTGGACCAGCCTCGACCGGCTGCAGTGTACACTTAATCTAGAATTAGGATTTGGCATAGAAATATACAAGCACATGAGAAATAGTGCCCTGACAATTTAAAGCTCTTTCTTGTTTCCACTAAATCTGCCTTCATCTGGAGCAAATTACATGGTAAAAGCGTATAGTGTTCTACGATATATGTTCAAAACAAGTCAGATCTTCCCAACCATTATAAACAAAACTTATTATGTCTGTTTGCGGCTTTTATGTCTATGAGAAACTAGGATATGTTATATTGTAGCCTAAAGAGAAACATAATAAGATGGAAAATGGATAAAGTTCACTCTCCCACCCCATCCCGGATAATCTTGCAGATGAAAATCTAATATAGGAAAGCCTGTCTAGCTCTCACAAAACCAGGGGGGATAGAGCCACAAGGAGAAAATTCAAAAGAATTATCGGAACAGGAAATAATGTAACAGAGTAGCTTTAACATATGCAGAAACCAAGCAGTCCAGAGCACGGACTGTGACAGATTCTCACTGTGCATTCCTGTGAATATATTCACATGGAAGAAAAGTTTATATCTTGCTAATGTCTTGTTGTAGAAAATGAAGACAATCAGAGTTAGGCTACAATCCAATGCATATTTACCCGATAGTAAGTGCCAGACATCTTACTTCCTGGCAGGCATGCCTCTCATGATGATGTGAGTGATTTTAAATTTTTTTGGACTTGCCTCTAAACTTAGCCAAGAAGCACATTGTAAGTTATTGCCTTGCCTAACAGTACTTCTGAAATAATTTCATAGCCATAGTGGTGGGACCCTTAATTGGCTCTTCCATACTTGGTTGTATTTAATAATTTATTAAATAATAATAAATAACAATTAAGCCATTTTACATTTATCTTGTAACAGCTTGAACGTGGAAATAGCTTGTTTACAGAAAAAAAAAATCAATGCACTTCAGCCAACTTTGAGACATCTGAAGTAACCTTTTGACATTTAGGAGATACGCGCAGCAGAGTTATAGAGTCACATCTATATAAAGATATGAAATATACTCATTGCATGAAAGGCAGTTGACATCAGACATCCATTTTCAAAAGGATCCCAACAGGAAGCCACAACTGCAGCCTAGAGAGATGCCTGAGTTGCTAATCTCTCCATTCCACAAAGGGTGCCAGATCTTTTGCAAAGTCATCATGCTTTCCCCCAAAGCCAAGCCACATGCCCTTCAGCTCCACTAATGCACCAGATTCCCTGGATTCGTAATGCCTCCTATGGGAAGGATTCCAAAAATGACTCTTTGTGTAGCCTGCTGGCCGTCAACTGATGTACTGTGCCCTGGTGAGTTGAAGAAGGCAATCTAAAGGGCCCATAACACTCTGCAGGGTAGCAGGGGAAGGATGTTGCTGGTAATAAAAGGTAAGAAACAAGACTCACAGTTTTGTAATGTCTGAAAATAATCTCTTTCTATGTCTCTCCCTAGCTCAACAATGCACTTTATAAATCAATGCTATCATTTTGCATGTTGCCTGGGCTCAACTTATTCAAACTTTTAGTACTGATTTCAAATTAAGGTTGTTAATCTTTCACTTTTACATGGACGTAAGTCCTGTTCAAATCAGTGGGCCTTACTTCCCATAATCCTTGCTTAGGTTGGGCCTGCAAGCAATTTAAGAACATAATAAAAGTGTGATGGATTAGGCCAATGGCCCATCTAGTCCAGGATGCTGTTTTCAAAGTGGCCATTTAGATGCCTCTGGGAAACCTACCAGCAAGACCTGAGCAAATAGAATCATAGAATTGCAGAGTTGGAAGGGACCACAAGAGTCACCTAGTCCAACCCCCTGCGATGCAGGAATACTTCGCTCAACGTGGTGCTCGAACCCAGGACTTTGAAATTAAGAGTCTCGTACTCTAATAATTGAGCACAAAAGCACTCTACCTAGCTAGTGGTTTCCAGCAATTTGAGAGCAGATTACCAAGTTCTGCTTTTTCCACTCATACTGCTCATGGCAAGGGAGCAAATCCTGCACATGTAGCATTTGACAGTTTTCCTACTCTGCTGCTGCTAACCTAGGGGCAATTCCTACTTGCTCTTAGAAGAGTGACAAATTACAAAGTTGATTTAAGAAATCTAATTGAAACTGTTCTGCTAATTAGCAATTGTTTGGGGGCACATGGATGACAACTGGCTACAGGCTGGGTAGCCAAAGTCTACCTGTATTGTCATTCCTTCTGTGTATTTCTAAAACAACTCTCATATTCAAGTACATCATGAATGCTGAGACTGGGATTATTCCATAATGGGTTTTCCATTTAAGCAATCCAGTTTTGCCTTTGTATGAGACACAGTGGCTGAATTTCAAAACTTGCCAATTGTTTAAGCGAACATCATCCTGCCACTTGCATTATTCATTGTATGTTACCCTGTTGCTGTGAATTCTGAGTTAACACCGCAAAGTTATCTTCCCCAGAAGGAGAGTTCTCCACTACAGCCAATTTACAGCTATATTATATCAAATGTTAATGTTTAACTTGCTCCCATTATTTCATTAACAACCCCCACCGATAAATTATTTAAATTCCTTGTGGTCAGTAACAGGTTTGGTGGTGGTTTTTTTTTTTTAACTGTTTCAATTCCTTTGCATGAGGGCGATGTATTTTTGCCTTTTTAAGGGGAGGAGAGAGAAAGGGAAAAGAAGAGAGAAAGAGACCAGTGTGCCAAAAACGAAAACCCAGATTTACACATTCCCCATCCATTTGCCTGTCTTGCATCTCCCATATACTAATATGCAGTTGGAGAAGGCTGCTCCACTTCCTTGTGGAGAGGTGCTGCGGGTAGGTCACATAAAGTGGGGCATCTAAAATTTCAATGAACCCTGATCCTAAGAAGGACCCATATGAATGGATCTCCTTTGGAAGGCCGCTCCTCTCGGGCTCCTCTCGTGGCAGGAGGGGACTCGTGGAGAGGCGGCATGAAGAAGGAGGAGGATAAAGTGAATATTTGAAGGAAAAGATTTTGAGTTAAGAATTAGAAAATCTGCCATAATTTATATTAAGATATTAAGAATACCAGGAAGAAGAAATTTGAGGAAGTCACAAATACAATGTTAAGAAATAAGATTTGAAAAATTTATTTGTTTGTTTTATATGTGTGTCTTTTGTCTTTGTTTATATTAAAATTTAATAAAAAATTATTATTATTTTAAAAAAGAAGGACCCATATGTTGAGCATTTTCTGAGTTTCTTCTACCGGTGGGGCATGAAGGGTAGGGTGGAGCACTGACACCATCAGTCCTCGCTGAGCTCATTGCTGTGACACCCTGACCTATGAATGCAACATAGTCGCCACAGGGGAGGGGGTTTGCTGTTGCTTCACCCAACCCCTGCACTGCTGCTCTTCTCTTTCTACAGCATGCATGGACTAGCATAAAAATAATGAGAGGAAATTGATGTGGATAGAGCAAATAAATGCTCTGTAAACCACTGAAGATGTTTTATTTGTAATTAAACAGTATGCACATTCAGATAGACGATAGATAGATAGATAGATAGATAGATAGATAGATAGATAGATAGTGGGTGGGTAGATAGATAGATAGATAGATAGATAGAGAAGTGAGTGTTCTGTATTTCCATCACCTTTGCAAGTAATCTACTGGCCCCAGGATTTTAGAAGTGAGTGGCAGTGACAGCAGAGGCAGCAGAGAGGGACACATTGTCAGTACTCAAATCTTTTCTAAACTGCCCTTTCCCCACCCTGGGCTCCTATAAGAGGACGGGTGAGATAGACATTAAAGACAGAAATATAGCCTGACAATTTGGAGGTGAAAAATGCCTTGGAATGTCCAAGTTCCCTGGGAAGAGAGATTGATCGCTAAACTACTCTGACAATTGTAGCTCTGGGATAGGACTAGGGGTCTCCTACCACCTCTCAGCACTCTTCACAAAGTCCCCGGAATTCTTTGGGGGAAGCCATGTGTGCCTAAAGTGGCATCATGGTGCAGGTGGGGCCCTAGAGTGAACCCCATGGAGCACAGTAGGATTTACATTTCTGACCTTACTATGCGGTTGCAATCCTAAAACAACTACTAGGGAATAAGCCCAACTTCTGAATAGGATTGGTATACACATGATGTACATATCTATCATGTATGAAAAGCAATAGTGGTTGGTGAGGGGGCGCTGACCTCGCCACTACCTTGCGCTTTTCTGTCCCGGTACAGCAACAATGGTGGTGGGAGGCCATGTAAACAATGCCACTCTACCAGCCACTACTGTTAGGATGAATTTAACATTTAACATAATGCAATTCCATTGCCTACTGCTGGAATCCTGCAAAGTGAAAGGGTACTGTCTGCTTGAAAATATAAGTGTGAAAGGATTGTTCCTGTTTTAGGGAAATAACACACACACACACACACACACCATCTTCTTTGAGTTTTGAACTTGATGTAAATGGCGTGAAGCCAATTTTCTCACCAGCACTGACTTCTGATGTCAATAAATGGCTCTGTTTCAAGCAGTTATTTTCTGGTAATTAGCAATTTAAGGTCAGGCAACCCTGCCAAAAACGGGCAATTTCTTTAATGGGCATGGGGAAATAGTTGACCCCCAATGCACCTTTAAATCAAAGGAATATTTTTTGGCATCATGGGAAGATTCCTTTTTGATATCAGTGCTGGGAAGCTCCACTGAGCTGGCTTGCACCATTTTGAGCTTAAGGAGAGGATTTGAGCTGGTTGCAAATCTAGCGCTTTGAACTCTGCAAGCTCAAAATGACTGCGTAACAAATAAAAATGCTGGGAGCTCTTGAAGCTTATTGTTCTAAAAATACCAGCAAGATCAGGATTGTTAAAGAAATTGGATCATTAGAGCTTTCTTTGACTTTCTTGTCACCTTCAGGTAGACCCAAACATCTAGATATTTGTATGAAATATGACATTACTATTGGGATTTACACAGCAGCAGAGTGCAGCACAGGACAATGAGCCAAGTGATTAATTTCATCTATGAGTCTAAATCCCCCAGCAAGGTGCCAATATCTGATATGGTGAGTATCACTTGGTACTTAGGCATAAGCAGATATTGTGCCATTCCAAGTTTTTGGTTGTTGTTTTTTTATGTTGGGTCACTCAACCCAGCACTCCACAAATCTGGACCTTTTGACTTAGCAGGATAATTCCTAACAATTAATTCTAGAACCAGAACATACAGACATTGCTTCAGCCTTTAGTTCCTTAAGTTCATTTGCATCTTCCCCTCCTCTGGCTTACTAAGGAATAAAATGCTGCCCCCCCCCAATTTTGATTTTAGCCACGTGGTGAGGCCTTGGGAACCTAATGATACCAGTGGGACAGCAGTTCCCCACTTCTGCGTTGTTGTTGTTGTCAACATCATCATCACATTAGATTTCTTATCCACTCTTCCCCATAAGTTGCAGAAGACATGCACCAGGAAGCTTCATTCCATATTTTTTCAGAGAATGCTGAAGATGCACCTCTTTACTCTGGCCTTAGACACATGAGATGTATATTTTTAGGATCCGCCCTATTTTTCTGATTGAATTCTTCATAAAAATAAACATTAAAAAAATAATGTGTTTTACAATGTAAGCAACCCTGGGACCTTAGGGTGGTAATAAATTAAATAATAATAATAATAATAATAATAATAATAATAATAATAATAATAAAGTGTCCAAAAGCCTCCCCAAATACCTGAGAAGTAAGCTACACTGAACTTGCACTGTGGGTAATTTAAAAGGTGGAGACATCTGAAAACATTCCTACTTAATAATATAGCAATGTGCAAGTTTGCAGACTAGAGGGGAGGTTATAGGACAATGAGCAAATCTAAATTTCCAGAAAGTGATTGAATCCTTCCCACAAAATACTGATACTCCAAAGGTGACCTTCCTGTAGAACGAACATAGCTACATGATTGTTTATTTTCAAGTTTTGGAAGTGGCCTTACCTGTTTTGCCTTAATTTTTTTATTACTCTACCACCGTACTCTCTTTATTATTCCTAGTTTCCTTTATTTATTGATGCTTCCGTGTGTGTGTGTGTGTTTCTTTAAAAATACATCCTGGGTTTCGTAAGTATTCCCTATGAGTTCAGTACTTAAAACCCAAAGGTTGCTTGAGTCCTGGTAAGGCATGTTCATCTAAACCAAACTGGCTGCAAGTTCAGTGTGGGGTTATTTGTCCATTACCAATATTGACATAAAGGCAGTGATCCAAAGGAACTCTGTGGACCTGAGACTGTGGAGAATCACAGCAGACAGATCCTCCTTCATTTCCATTTGTTTTGCTGCAGGAGTTCCAGCAGCCGTGAAGGCAACTTCTCTTTAATCTGAAAAATGGCTTCCCAGTTTGGCTGTGGTAGCTGCTGCAGATAAATTTTTGAAGAAAGATCCAGTTACTCCCAGGCTGTTGTCTCTTTTGGATTGTAGCCAGTGTTTAGAAATAGTACTCTCAGGGAGCTCTTGGCCTTTCTTCTTCATTATTAAATTTTAATCCTGTCCTTCATCAAATGGGCTCAGATATCAGCTTCTTCTAGTCTATCCTCACAGCTACGCTGAAGGAGAGTAACAGACCCAAAGTCACCCAGTGAACTTTATTTCTGGCTGATTTGAACCTGGAACAGCCTGGTCCTCACCCGAAACTTTCAACTACACCACACTGACACTCTAACAGTGCAATCCTATGCATGTCTACTCAGAAGTAAATTGAGTGACACTAAGGCTGCAATTATAATCCCACCTACCTGGAAGGAAACCACATTGAATACAGTAGACATGATTGGGATTACAGTGATGTACCTCTACTTACGAATAACTCTACTTACGAATGTTTCTACTTACGAATGGAGCTCCATCCGCCATCTTGGATGCGGTTTAGATAGGATTTTTTCTACTTACAAATTTTTAGATAGGGTTGCTTCGACATACGAATTTTTTCTCCCAATGCATTCCTATGGGATTCGACTTACAATTTTTTTCTACTTACGAATGTGCGTTCGGAACGCATTAAATTCGTAAGTAGAGGTACCACTGTATGCTGTTATTCCAATTGGATTGCATCCACCTAAATTATATGCAGAGTATACCTTATATGAGTGTACTCTGAGTACAGTATAACTGAGTTGGATACTATGGGGTTGCAACCTTAATCACATGAGGGTTTGTATTACTTTGTCACATTTTGTGCTTCTCAGTGGAGTAATCCCCTCCCCATTAATTAATACAGCAAAGTAGTAACATTGTTTCATTAACACATCTGCCTTGTTCATTTTTTGTTTTCCAGTTGGAGTTTTCCTCTTTTTATTGCTTTAAAGAGCCCCCTCTTTCCTGTTTCATTTATAAAGTGAGTTTTCAGTCTTGCATGCATAAATACTGTTGACAGGAACAGTGTGAATGTTCTCCCTTTGATAAAAGGACATCAAAGTGGCTTTCAGGGACATGGGTTTCTGTCACACTGATATTATGGGAGAGCTGGCTTCTTGATGCATACTTTTTTATATACATAATGAGACTTAATAGGCTAAACGAGCCACCCCTGTACTTCTCCATTAGTTTACAATGCAGTTTGTTCCATTCACACACTAGTGGGAGGCAGCGGGGTTTAAGGAGGCAGTAGGTTTTCCCAAACCCCAGCTCTGCAGCTCTTTCATCATATCATTACAATGGTATTGGGTGAAGCATTGGCCACAAGGGGAAAATACTGATAAAAGATTCATTCTGTCTCATTCCCTTTTTTGCACTGTTTTATTGAGTCATCATCCTTTGAGCGGCTCACTATTTATGATATGCACAAAATGCATAATTAATTGTCCAATTCAACACCACTAGCACTGTGGCCTCTGACAGCTTTCTATTTATTTAAATTGTGGGTTCTCCCCTTCCTTCCTTCTTTCCTTTCTTTGGATTTATGCTGTTGCTTAAGAAATTAATTTGGTCAAATCCCCCCAGAGGTTGAGGAAGGCAAACCATTCTTTCATTTCATTGAAGCCATTGTTATTGGATTTGAAAATTTCCTTTTAAACAAAGAATTCATTTGCATACATTAGCAGTTAGCAAGTTGTAAAATGCAGAGCTTATAAAAATGCACACCAGGAAACATTTTTGATATTGGAAGCCCACACATTTCTTTAATGAGCTTCCGTTCATTTATTGGGAACTTTTACCTGATCACCAATTCTTAACTCCAAAATTGTGCTGTTTTTATTGGGGGTGTGAACTGACCACAGGATTCACTTTGGACCTTGCTTTGGTAAGAAACAAGATTTCATCCAAAACTCTTTGGATGTTGTGCATTTTGGCTCGGGTCAAATCCAAATCCCAATTTGAAAAAAATGAAGCTTTATGTCTCCGCCACTCACTATCGGGTAGGGGGAAAATAAAAAAGTAGCCATAACAGTATTTTCTATTTGGACAGAACTGAATGAAATTGCAGGCCTGCTGGACCCTCCTAAATGGATGACGTCTACCAACCTACAGAAACTTAGGACTATGCTGTTTTTAGAAACTTAAAAACCCAGAAAAGGAACAAACTCTAACATTTTCTTTTTTTATAGAATCGAATGAAAATTGCAGACATGGCACTTTGTTTGAAGGGATGAGTTCTACCAAGTTTCAGGGGAGTGGAGGATGAAGTAGTTTTCCTGCAGGAAATGACCGTTGCAGTTTGGGTTATCTAGACAAGGATTCACCTAACCTTCCCTGTTGTGTTGAGCCTGCTGACTCTCACCACCCCACCCCAAAGTTCTTCTTTTGCTTGGGTTTCCATATGACCTGGAACAGAAAAACAATTTTCTCTATTACCTAAATCAGGCTTTCCCAACCTGGTGCCTAACAAATGTTTAGAACTACAATGCCCATCACCACTAACTGCTGGCCATGTTGGCAGGAGATATACCCAGTGCCTACGTCAAGCCAACTGACATCTGTAATCAATAAAAATTGTGGTCTTATTTCATTCCAATACTGTTGTCCTGTCTCTTTTGTTGTACGATTGTATGCACTCTCACCCCACCCACTGGCTTCACTGCACCTGGGCCATTCCTGCTGCACCACAAGCAGCTGTTGCAGGGCTCCCCTCCCTAGCGGTGGCACAGCAGAAGGAGGTATTTCTGCCTCCTCTTGTCATGCCAACTACCGGGGACACACCCGCATGGCCCTCTGGCCAATTGCTGGCATACAAGGGCACCATCGTCGTCATAATTTTATTATTTATACCCCACCCATCTGGCATGGGCATGGAGAATGAATAGGCCTATCCCATTCCACCCTGAATTGAAATGAGCCAGATTTTGTTCTCAGGGACAGCCCTACCTACTACTTTCCCAGAATATTCCTCCTTTCCGCCTGCCCCACAATTCACAATAGGAGAATCTCCAGCAGGGCCGTCTTAAGGGCCGCGCTGTGCCGGAGGCCGTCTGCCTGTCTGATGCTGCCGGATTGAGTGGGGGGAGGGGGCGCCGCTGCTCCCCGCGGCCTTCCTCCCTTCTCCCAGCAGAACGGGGTGCCTGGGCAGGCCGGGCCATGGCGGGTTCCTTCCCACCAACAGGGCTCTGTGTTTCATTGGTTGAGGTGCTGCCATGTGGCGTCACCTCCACCAATGAAACGCAGTGCCGGGATGAGGGATGACCCTGGTGCTGCAGAGCGGAACAGGGTCCTAGTGCCCCTGTTCCGCTCGCTTCCCTCCCTGCTCTCGCGGCGAGGCTGGTGGAGGGAAAAGGGAGGCCACCGCGAAGCTCCCCCACTTGCTGGGGCTCCCCTCAGCGCCCCCTGATCGCCCAGGCGCCATGGTGCATTGCGCCACTAGAGTCAATGGGCGATCCGGGCCTGATCTCCAGAACAGCACATGGTGGGAGGAGAGGGAGAGCATACTGCCGGGCAAGCGGAAATGTTTGCTCTGATGAAACAGTCTCCCTCATACTATATTGAATTCTACCCTTAGGTCCGAGTGGGCTGCTCAAGTAAAGAAATAAATATAATTCCTGTTCTTACATAGCAAAAGTAGGCCTGATTTAGATTCCTTTGGTTCCTCAGTTTTCCAGCTCAGGGTTTAAGGGCATTGCTATATATTGATGAGTACCCTAAAATACAATTGATATGTATATGATCGCCTTTTCAGAAAGGACTAAAATGGAACACGGAAGATTGGTTTTAGAAAAACCATTCCCATTATATTTGCAAACGGCAAGAATAAATTTGTCAGCATCTAATTGCTTCATTGTGTATGCTGGAGTTCTTCTGACTTTGTATAGCATAATACATCCCTGTTGCAATAAATAGAAATCATTTGCTTAAGCTCCTTGCCTCTGAATATTTTATTATTTGTCTCACTGTCTATGTTGGTTTTCATGAGATCTTAATCGGATATATCAGCCTCTCTTTGAGTTGCTGCTTTATTCTTTTTTATTTATTTATATGGAAGAGTTTTCCTTCTTGGATGTTTTCCTAGCTGAGGGCTATTATTTCTCAATGTTTCATTTTGCCAAACATTTTCTATCATGCTAGTTATACCCACAGCTCCAAAAATTATGCTAAACTCTTGCAATCACAACTATAAGTGCTAAACGCAGGAAAGATGATAAGCACTAAATATTCTTCACTTTTAATTTTGGGGTTGAAATTATACTTTCCAATGGGATGGAAACCCCCCCCCCCCCAGTGCTTAGACTATGTAAATCCTTATAGTTTTCTGTTCCTCAGCAGTGCCATTTATATCCACTGCTTCCTTCTACCTTTTTGCATTAGTCACATGAGCAAATGAGATGCCACCATGATGCTACTCAGCCAGGTTTGTTCTGCATAGAACTTATTTGAATACAGCACTTGGGGCAGCATTTATCTATTGAGCTTTGTCAGTGCAAGGACTTCCACTTTGGCTACAGGGCTTCCCCCCTTCTCTCCCACACAGCACCAAAATTGGCTCAAAGAGGATGGAGAGAACAATGCAGGTGGGGATAAGTGGGGGCGGGGAGTCATCAATTCATCATAACACAGCCTTGGTAGCTATGCTATGCAGGGTTATAATGAGAGCAGATAAGGAGGATGGGTCAAAAGTGAGCATAATTACTCTTAAATAGAGCCAGCATGGTGTAGTGGTTAAGAGAGGTGGACTCATAATCTGGTGAACCAGGTTCGCTTCCCCGCTCCTCCACATGCAGCTGCTAGTCACACTTCTCTGAAGTCTCTCAGCCTCACTCACCTCACAGAGTGTTTGTTTGTTGTGGGGGAGGAAGGGAAAGGAGATTGTTAGCTGCTTTGAGACTCCTTAAGGGGAGTGAAAGGTGGGACATCAAGTCCAAACACCACTTCTTCTTCTTCTTCTTCTTCTTCTTCTTCTTCTTCTTCTTCTTCTTCTTCTTCTTCTTCTTCTTCTTCTTCTTCTTCTTCTTCTTCTTCTTCTTCTTCTTCTAGCAGTCAGGTTATTGATCATGGTCCACTGGCCAACCAGGAACACATACTGAGTTTTGATGGACTGTCATTGATGGTGTAAATCTCTTTGTGACTGTAATCAGCTGCATCAGTACCATGTATTTATAAATTTGCCTCACGACTGTACAATGATGGCAATGGGTGTTCAGGTGTATTATCAGTGTTTCATTTTGCCAAACATTTTCTATCATGCTAGTTATACCCACAGCTCCAAAAATTATGCTAAACTCTTGCAATCACAACTATAAGTGCTAAACGCAGGAAAGATGATAAGCACTAAATATTCTTCACTTTTAATTTTGGGGTTGAAATTATACTTTCCAATGGGATGGAAACCCCCCCCCCCCAGTGCTTAGACTATGTAAATCCTTATAGTTTTCTGTTCCTCAGCAGTGCCATTTATATCCACTGCTTCCTTCTACCTTTTTGCATTAGTCACATGAGCAAATGAGATGCCACCATGATGCTACTCAGCCAGGTTTGTTCTGCATAGAACTTATTTGAATACAGCACTTGGGGCAGCATTTATCTATTGAGCTTTGTCAGTGCAAGGACTTCCACTTTGGCTACAGGGCTTCCCCCCTTCTCTCCCACACAGCACCAAAATTGGCTCAAAGAGGATGGAGAGAACAATGCAGGTGGGGATAAGTGGGGGCGGGGAGTCATCAATTCATCATAACACAGCCTTGGTAGCTATGCTATGCAGGGTTATAATGAGAGCAGATAAGGAGGATGGGTCAAAAGTGAGCATAATTACTCTTAAATAGAGCCAGCATGGTGTAGTGGTTAAGAGAGGTGGACTCATAATCTGGTGAACCAGGTTCGCTTCCCCGCTCCTCCACATGCAGCTGCTAGTCACACTTCTCTGAAGTCTCTCAGCCTCACTCACCTCACAGAGTGTTTGTTTGTTGTGGGGGAGGAAGGGAAAGGAGATTGTTAGCTGCTTTGAGACTCCTTAAGGGGAGTGAAAGGTGGGACATCAAGTCCAAACACCACCACTTCTTCTTCTTCTTCTTCTTCTTCTTCTTCTTCTTCTTCTTCTTCTTCTTCTTCTTCTTCTTCTTCTTCTTCTTCTTCTTCTTCTTCTTCTTCTTCTTCTAGCAGTCAGGTTATTGATCATGGTCCACTGGCCAACCAGGAACACATACTGAGTTTTGATGGACTGTCATTGATGGTGTAAATCTCTTTGTGACTGTAATCAGCTGCATCAGTACCATGTACAGTGGAACCTCGGTTTATGAACACCTCGGTTTATGAATTTTCGGTTTATGAACGCCGCGGACCCATCTGGAACGGATCAATTCACTTTCCATTACTTTTAATGGGAAAGTTCGCTTCAGTTTATGAACAGACTTCCGGAACCAATTACACCCATGTTTCAGTTTATGAACGCTTCAGTTTAAGTACTTCGCGGACCCGTCTGGAACGGATTAATCCACTTTCCATTACTTTCAATGGAAAAGTTCGCTTCAGTTTATGAACGGTTACTCCGTGGACCGTCTGGAACGGATTAATCCACTTTCCATTACTTTCAATGGGAAAGTTTGCTTCAGTTTATGAACGCTTCAGTTTATGAACAGACTTCCGGAACCAATTGTGTTCATAAACCGAGGTACCACTGTATTTATAAATTTGCCTCACGACTGTACAATGATGGCAATGGGTGTTCAGGTGCATTATCAGCATCTTGCAGCAGTGATGAATTCTCTGGTGATGAGTGGTCTACTGTACACTTGGACCACAGTGATCTGCAGACAGTTCATCCTTGCTCCAGGAGACACAAGCTGTTTACCAAAAATGGATCAAGGTTCATTGTCTCTGAGGAAGGGTGTGCTTGCTTTTTAAGTAAGATGTGTGGTTTGGTGGTGGAGGAGATTTTCTTAATACGTCTTTGGCTTAACTCAGACGGCCTGCCAGTGAAGTGTTTCCTAGCAGCTGCAGAGTTCCTTTTGATCCTGTTCTTTGGTATACCACCCAACAATTTTCTTCAGGACTGAAAATGCAACACGTGGGCAGCAGCCCACAGTGTGCTACCATACAGCAGGGTGGGCCATTACAAAACTCCTCCCCTCATCCCATTGGTCTTTAGGAGACAATTACCTTACTGTAATTAATAGTAAGAACAACCCTCATGTGAAGTGGAGGGCAGGAAAATGTGAAAATCTGGGAGTCGTCCTGTATGACTGTCAAAATGTACCTGGTGTTGCTTAATTAATGTTGGAGCCGCTGTGCAAAGCTCTTGGAAACAGTTTGAGCATATACGCTATAGCATTTTGCAGCCATTTAGAAACCTAGGATTAAAACAAATGACACTTTCTTTCAGCTTCTCCCTTTAGGCATATTCTAAGATTTCAAAACAATGGGGAAACGGAGGGGAAAGCATAGCAGTTGTATACCACCAAGGAAGGATAAAAAATGATATCTTAAGAATATAACCAAGCGTTTTCACCCTTATTCCCAGAGGCAGTACTACAACCATATATAGCATGCATTAATGCATACAGAGTCAACACAAATCATTCAAAATAGCCTAGACATTTTATCAAGGGGAATACTGGGGAATGCATAACATACATAAAAATGTAATAAACTATCATAATGTGTACACAGCATCATCTATAAAGTAAGACAAGATTTTTATACTGTACTGAGTTATTCCTGCACTATGCAAACTAGCATTTATAATGCCAGACAGCTATTATGGGCTATTAGTCTTAAATAGACCACATAGAGGGCCATTTGTCTTTGAAAGCAATGAAGGCACCATCCTTCTCAACTGGCGGTTAGGTGGGTAGAAATCACTGTGATAGGCAGTCCAGTAGTCAAGGACAAATCTTTTCTAGTATTATGTTTGCAGGATTAGAAGGCAGGTGACTCTGGCCAAAGCTTTCTGCCAGGGGGTTCAAAGTAAAACTAAGGCTGTTAGGATGAAAGAAGTAAGAAATGTTTTATACTCCTTATCCCTCAAGGGCTCAAGGGTCTCTTCTCCAGTCATAAACCATTGCCCATTTAGACAGTAGTTGGTATATAAGGTAGAAGAAGAGATATCAACAACTTATTTAACCTTGAAGAGAGGAATTCTTACTCAGGCTTTCTGTTTAAATGGCAACAAAGCAACAGCTGTTAGAATGTTAATTTATTGGTGGGTTGTTGTTGTTTTGTATGCCTGAAATTAAGCTATGTTTTTCTGCTTGGCCTCTCTGTTTTAAAAAAGAAAAGTAAAAATGTCTACAAATATCAAAAATACATAATAGTTATTTGCCTGGAAGATGTTCAAATATACGACCAAACATTTAAAAAATGTGCTTTCCATCCCCCGGGAACTCTGTGATGGCCTGGAAAGCTAGCAGGATGCAGTAAGCAAGATGTGCCTAACACACACACACACACACACACACACACACACACACACACACAAAACTACACATATACACTCCACATTTACTACCACAGATCTCAGAATGGTTTCTTTCCATCTCTCTTCAAAGGGAATTCTGGGAATTGTAGTTCTGTGAACAGAATGGTGCCTCATAACAAATCTCAGCACCCTTAACAAACTACTTTGGGGTATCCATGAGTGTTTGAAGTGGTATAATACTCCTTTATATAGTGAAGTTGGGACCTTAGTCCATAGATTTCAGTGGGTTTCCTCTAGGTATGGCTTAGTTGAATATCACCCTAATTCTTAAAAACACCAGCACACAAGATAGCTAAAAGCAGCTAAACAGAAGAGTAAAAGAACAGTCACATTAAAAACCTCAAAAGCTGTAATTCACACATGATATTAGGCTGAAACATTGGAAGAATGGGGTTTGCCTGTATAATGTGTCCCAAATTACTATAAAAAGTAATTCTTCCTTCTTCATTGTTATTTCACATGTCCTGCTGGGAAACACAGAATCCTAGAGCATAAACTGGTGCCTGCAGATTATGCATAAATTAAGTGTAAAGATTCATCGTCTATTATGTCAGCTACAAGAAAATAGGATCCTACTACTTCCCTTTCAACCGTCACACCATAAATAGGAAACTGTTTTCCAGCACTTAGCACTATCTGGCTCATTAATTGAGGCTGTGATTCCAACTGAGTACAGCTTTTATGTTTGCACTTTGCTGAATTTTGGGATGTGTAAGACTTATTCCCCTCCTGCCTCTATCTTTGCTCACACTGAGCAGTGCTTACAGAACCATATGGAGAAATTCTTCTCACTTAAAATCTAGTAATTTGCTAGGAACTATTGTTACATGCCAAGTAATTGTTTTTTGCCACCTCGGAAAGTGGTCAATTTGCTTGCAGGTGCACTTGAACTCCATAATGCACCCTGATCGTACACACAGGGACAGCTCTCTCTCTATTCAGAAGTGAATACCAGAAGAATTCAATATGACTTACTCCCAGGTACTGTACTTGGGTATAGAATGGTAGCCTAAGGTGACAATGAGAGCTTTGTAACTTTGTTTAGATGTGTGTGTAGTACTACTAGAACTCTTCTAGTATTGATTCAAATTAATTAAATTTGAATACCACCTTTAATCTCACAGTGGTTCACAACATAAAAATACAAGATAAAAAACACATAATAAAACAAAAAACAAACCAATAACCCCCTGCAACACATTTAAAAGGGTATCGGATGTTAATCGGCCAAACTCCTTGTTGAAGAGGGACATGTGAATTGCACCCCTAATCCTTGTTTTATCCTAGGCTATAAATTCCTCAATGCACTACTGCTTTCATTGATTTGCATATTCAAGGGATGTCCCAGAATTTTAAGTGAGGTCATCTTCTTTCTCACTTATCTACTGCTTTTCTATGTGTGGTGGTGGGGAATATATTTTGCAGGATGCATTCAAGTAAGAAAGGATTGACAACCTTGTGATAACAGTTGTAATGCAACAACCTTGGGTAAAGTTGGCTTACAATTGTGATTCCAGGAGTCTGTGGGAGTGACTGCCAAGAAAATATTATCCAAATCAGGCTATCCAAATCTTGGAGTTAAAGGTTATGAGTCTGCTGACAAAATGTTCACATAAAATACAACAAAACTTGGATATCATTAGATAATTGTGGCAATCTGCAACCCTTCATGGTAACTATAATATAAAATCTGATTTAATTTGAGTTGGTAGGGCCAAGAAAATATTATCCAAATCAGGCTATCCAAATCTTGGGGTTAAAGGTTATGAGTCTGCTGACAAAATGTTCACATAAAATACAACAAAACTTGGATATCATTAGATAATTGTGGCAATCTGCAACCCTTCATGGTAACTATAATATAAAATCCGATTTAATTTGAGTTGGTAGGGCACTTTCCATTTTCTTTGGTAAGCCAGTAAACACAATGTAAAATAAAATAAAATGCACAAGCAATGGAAGACTGGCACAGCAGCAAATTAACACGGTGACAACAACAAGCAATGTTTTTGACTTTCAAATGTGTACCCAAGGCACCATTTCAAGATTACTCCTTCTGTTTAATCGCATAATGGAACATGCACTTGCATTCAAAATAAAATCTATTTCGATTACACTAAGCTAAGAACCTTATGCACTTGAGAGTCTAATATGCATGGGTCTGCATAAGAGAACTGTGTTCTGTGGGAGATGCTGCCTCTTATCTTTCAAGGTAGTCAAGGTAGGAAGAGAGAGACAGCCATCCGAAGCCATTGCAAAAGCCTTTTGAAAAGCACCTTAATAATTAACACAGAGCAGCACATACCTCACTCAGCATGCTCACATTTATAGAACCTCGCTTTCCCCCCAGCAACAGGAAAGCTTGTGACACACTTAGCCTAGTACAGCATCCCTCCTGAATGATTTTGCACGTATAAGCAGTTATTTTCTGGCATTCCATCAGCCTTACGGGACTTGAATATTTCCTTACTGGTATCATCATATAGCAGTTATATGACAACTGCACCACACATCTTCTTTCAGAGTCATTCACTCCATCTCTTCCTCTTTCCTTTGAGAAAAGGTGAGAATTCCCTGCTCTGTGTTTCTTCTGGTATGGAAGCAGAACTGAAGTACTGTATATACACAAGCATAAGCCGACCCGAATATAAGCCGAGGTACCTAATTTTACCTCAAAAAGAAAACCTGGGAAAACTTATTCACTCGAGTATAAGCCAAGGGTGGGAAATGCAGCAGCTACTGGTAAATTTCAAAAAGTTACCTATGCCTTTCCCAGCTGTCGGCGGCGGCGGGGGGGGGGGGGTGAAGCAGCAAGGAAGGATCCCTTCCTTGTTGCTTCTCCCTCCCTGCCGCCTCGCACAGAGCAGGCATAGGATGGGGGATCGGAGAGTCGCAGCACAGCACTTCTCTGAATCCCCGATCCTGTGCCTTTCTCCGCCTCACTCGAGGATAAGCCAAGGACTTCCGCTTGGATCACCGTAGAAGATGGCTGAAAATACCATCTCTCCAGTTCCCACAGGGTAATTTACGGGACCCAGGTGGCACAGTGGTTAAACCACTGAGCCTAGGGCTTGCCGATCGGAAGGTTGGCGGTTTGAATCCCTGTGACGGGGTGAGCTCCTGTTGCTTGGTCCCAGCTCCTGCCAACCTAGCAGTTCGAAAGCACGTCAAAATGCAAGTAGATAAATAGGAACCGCTACAGCGGGAAGGTAGACGGCGTTTCCATGTGCTGCTCTGGTTTGCCAGAAGCGGCTTAGTCATGCTGGCCACATGACCTAGAAGCTATACGCCGGCTCCCTCGGCCAATAATGCGAGATGAGCGTGCAACCCCAGAGTCGGTCACGACTGAACCTAATGGTCAGGGGTCCCTTTACCTTTACCTAAATGGGAGTATGCAGCCTCCCGAAATCTTTCCGGGGGGTATGGGAAGATGCAGTCTCATCCGCAGATGCCCAACACCAGCTTCGACTTTGGAAGGAAGGAGGGGCTGGGGCACTGAATGGAAAGCCCCCGTGGGAGCCTGGATCTCCCAGGATGCCAATTCTACGAGCAAAAACAGGCTCCATGACAAGAGAAAGATTGGATATAAGTCATGGACATGCTTCAGACAAGGAAAGAAGATTTATTCTGCTAAGCTCAGCCACTGAGAAAACAAAAGATAACAGAGGAATGTACCCAAGAGCAAGAAATGGTATGTGACGGAGCTGAAGTGGGGAGCGAGAACTTTATAACTCTGCTTTACTGTGTCTTACAATTTACTTAACAAAACTCCCTCCTGAAGAACCGTAAACAACATTTTTAAAGCAAGCGAGACCGGAAAGTGGGGAATTTATTGAATTAATATGGTTTCTTAAATATATAAACTGTGTGAATTGAAAATATAAATAATCAAAGTATGTATTCTTGGATTCGCTTGGAATGTGGTTAAAGATTCCTTAAAATATGGACATCAAAGAGAAGCAATCTCATTAGTGGCTGGAAACTTTTCAAGAAACGTCTGAGTTATGACGCAGTTATAATTTAGATTCCGCCATATTGGAGATAAAGCCGGCTACGATATTAGTCAAAGGGGGAGAGAGCCATAAATAAGACATCAGATGTGTGTTTATAGTTCTGACCTGGCAAAATCTCCCCTGAAAAGGTTATATTGAGTAGCGATCTGCAGCGATTTAGAGAAATCATCACAGAGGCTTAAAGATTTGATTTATGGGAACTGCACAAAGATGGCGGCTGCTGGCTGTGAAAAGGATCTTTGGATTTCTGGACAGACTTGGCAGGATACCAGCGTGCGAAGAGACAGTGCTAATTTACAGAGGAATCATAGGCATAAATTCACACAAAAACATATACGGTTTGGTCAAACTTGCTTGCTCAAATAACTCAGGGGCTTGAAAGAAGATAGAAGGATTTTAATAGATTATTGGATAAGATCTGGACTATATTGATTAGAAATGCAGTGACTATAAGAGGACTAGGCTTTCTGAGTCTGAAGCATGGGAAGTCAAATTTAAATTTGTATAATTTGGCATAAGATTTGGATTGATTGTTTAATTGATATTTGTATAGTTTGAAAATGGATTAGATATTTAAATTGGAAAATCTAATAAAAATGTTTATTAAAAAAAGAGTATAAACCGAGGGCGGCTTTTTCAGCACATTTTTTGTGCTGAAAAAGTAGGCTTATACTCGGGTATATCATCCCGAGCACTACAGTACTGATCTTTTCAGTACTGGCACTTATTTAGTAGCATACTCAGTCAAGAAAAATACATCATGAGACATTCATGATTGTTTTCCACTAGCATGCAAACACAGTGGTACCTCAGGTTAAGAACTTAATTTGTTCTGGAGGTCCATTCTTAACCTGAAACTGTTCTTAACCTGAGGTACCACTTTAGCTAATGGGGCCTCTCGCTGCCACCACACCACCGCCACATGATTTCTGTTCTCATCCTGAAGCAAAGTTCTTAACCCAAGGTACTATTTCTGGGTTAGCGGAGTCCGTAACCTGAAGTGTCTGTAACCCAAGGTACCACTGTACACACACACACACACACACACACACACACACACACACATATATGACAAATATTTTATTACCATCAATAGGTATGAACTTCCTGCAACTACCATTTTCCAATGGATTGTTTTTAATTATGAGATATTTTAAGTGAATGTCCATTTTGTCGCGAAGATGGAGTAAAGTGCCATCTGAATGCAGCCCAATACTGCACGGGCAGAATTCTCCTCACACAAGCCAAATAAGCATGGAATGCCCAATAGTGCTGTGGCCCATAGATTGCAGCAAAATACTGGGCGAGATTATGCCCATTATCTTCTCTGTGTGATGGGCTCATGGGAAAAAGCTGTCCCACGAGCCCTAGCTGAAAAGGGAGGGGGAAAGCCTATATAAGGCTGCTCCCCCTGGGGCTCACAGCCATTTTGCCTTGAGGCTTCCTGCCCACCCGCCCTTGGGTTAGAGCCTTCACTGGGCAATTTTGGGTTGCTGGTTGACAAGGCCAGAAACACTAGTGCTTGGTTGGGTCCCTTCCCCCCCTTCCCCTCAATGAAATCATGGCTTTCCTTTGTTAGGCAGAAAAAAAACATTGTTTGTATGAGGGCAGAAATTGCCTTGGGCAGGATCAACATAGTATAGGAGGGCCCCCCATAAGGGGCCTGAGGGGAGGATTGACCATGGCAAACCCAAGCGTGGGTTTGGTACCTGCTTGGTTGGACTCTGCACCCTAGTCCACCGGCATATCCATTCCATCAGTATTGGGCTTGTGGAATGATGAAATGATCCTGGGACCCAATGCCATGCCAACCCTTGGCTTGCCTGCTACTGTCAAAAAAGATTTGGCCTGATTTTATCCCATCACCATTGTACAGTCTGGTTATTTTGCTGTTTTCATGGGTCACATAATGTGCCTGCCTGGGCAACAGGGCTCCCTCTCCCTCTCTTCCTCTTTGTATTCCCCTTTATGCACCCAATAATCTCCTCCATTTTGCTTACGGAAAATGCATTGCAAAATACATATAAATCCACAATCTGACTCAGAACTGTGTTCCGATCTGCAAACATGTTCATGACATTGTATTGAGACAGTCTGCTGCAAAAAAATGGAAATTAGATTCAATTCAATAATACACATAAATGTAGATAATCTACCCATAATAATAAAATCAGCACAGCTTGTCTAAAAAAAATCACTGCTGTTCCACTACAAAAGGCTACTAGCTGGAAACTGGATACTTCTTATAGAAGCAAGAAAAATATCTTCAGACAACCCAATGCGCATGTCAAAACTGCTTTTGGCTTATGCTTTTGTTTCAGAAGACTGATGCAGTAACTGAGGGTGCACATTTTGAAATTTGGTTGTGCCCCAAAGATAAAAACTGGTGTAGAGTATCAACACAGAAGGAAACTTGGGAGAAGGTCATTATGGAAACAACAAAATTCAGATGTGTGGAAAAGGACCAGCATGAAAGAACGATTTTATGAGAATATTACTGCTTTGATATTGGCTAAGTATGCAAAAGGCATCCATTACATACTGGTTGAATGGTTTTAGAACAAACATCTGGTTCAAACAAATCTTCCACTTTCAGTTTGCTATCAACTCACACCATTAAATAGGGGACAGGTTTTTCCCTCCTAACTCCAAATGTCCTTATTAGTTTTTATTTCATTATCACAGAGCAATTTTTCTTCAAACAGCTTTGGATAGCTAGCTACATGGGCAAATTAGATGCAAAGAGAACCGTTTGGAAGGTTACAAACAAGTAATAACAGAATTTCCCTGGAAATTTAAGCAACAGGCAAATTACGTTTTACATCTTCAGAACTGTTCTTGCTTCTGTGGAGGAGACTCCCTGAAACAGAGAGAGTCAAAGCATCCTGCCTGTGGCAGCTCCTTTCCATTTCTACCTCAGACAAGAGCAACCATTAGGCACAGTGAGAAAACAACCCCAGACAGCTGATTGGGGGGGTGCAGTGAAAGGAAAGCAACTAGTTGGCTGTTTAATATTTGTTGTTTTCACATTTTTAATAAACTTAATAGAAGATTTATAAGACAGGACTCGAATAATGTTATATTTACCAGTATTAAAATATAGTAAGTCGGAGGAACCTCAAACCAACATTTAAAACCTTTTTCCAAATTCAAGAAGTACAGGCAGGTGAGGATATATCTACTTCTAGCAAGGAAACATCCCTTGAACCCTCTGGGCATGCATTGCAGCCACAGGCTGTGGTTCCCTAGCAAAGGATAGGGAGGCATTAACTGCCTCCTTGTAGGAGAGCCTTGGGTATACATCCAACACACACACACACACACACACACACACACACACACGGGCCCTGCTGTTGTGTATTCAAGTAACATGCTCTTGGCAGATCTAAAGGTCAACCCAAGTCCCGTTCCCCACTGCATTAAGCACTGGCAGACCTCTGAATGCTACCCTCAAACCAAGAATGCCCCCATTTCCCAACTATTTTCTTGCCCATAACTTACTGTGCCCACGGACTACAAAACCATGCCATTCTCAGAGTGTTGAACAAATTAGTCACAGCAGTGTAAAGTAAGTGAAAAACAGGGTGATTCCAGGACCAATGAAAGAGTCCCCCCCCCAAAAAAAAATCCTACTCAGCTCCTTCAATGGTTGGTTGGCCGAAGCCCACTCTGCATACAGGGAGGGAGGGAATATGTTTCAAACCCGCAAAGAGGAATAGTTGGGGGAGGAGCCAGTTTATAAAGCCCCCTGCTTCTCTGTTGGCTGTTCAGCCCCACATGGCCATCCTCATCCCTTCCCTTCAGGAGCAACATAATTTCCTGAGTCATCTTTAAAAAATGGGTGGTGAGGGCATCCCCACACTATCCCCATCACAAAGAAAGGAGAAGCAAATCACATTGTGTCTGGTTATCACAATAATAGCAGGGGGTTCTACTGCTGGCTGTTGCTGCAGTGACAACAACAAAAGCATATTGTTATTATTAAAAACAATCTGTATATTAGTAGGAGTGACATCAGTAATACTTGTTGGAGCAGTGCTGCTTACTGGTGGAGGCAATGTGACTGCTTCCAATGTATCTGTGCTCCACTAACCTCACCACTGCCTCTCCCCTTCTCCCTGCTAGTAAGTCACAGGCATGGCAGTGGCAAGATGTCGCTCTGCTCCATCCTGCCAACTGCTACTGTGTAGCTGCATTGGCAGTATTTAAAGGTTTCTCTCACCCTTCCTCTCAAAAGATCCCATGGCAGCCAACAAGGAAGCTGTAAATCAACACAAAAATAAAATAAACACATTTTAAAAAACACTTAACAACATGGAAAACACCCCAAAACCTCTAAAAGGATTTAAAATAGTATTGTTTCTTAAGTAAAGGACAATAACTCTGGAAGGAACTTGCCATTCCTGGGCTTCTGGGTGTCATGTTCAGTGGAGAACATAGGAAGAAAGGGGGGATTTCATTGGCTTTTTGTATTTCGTTCCTCATAGGTCTACATGATGCTTCTCTATGGTAGATCAGTAGCCTAGGAGTCAGAATGCCAGAGAAAGAACCTTTTTGTGGTTAGACAGACTGCTACAAATCTGCAGTAACAGCACGGTTAAAAACCAAACAAAAAACCTCCTTTAAAACAAAAAGCAGACCAGAGTTTCCAACTCTCTTCCTTCCCAGTTCCAGATAACTGCCTAAGACCATAGCTGCCAAGTTTTCCCTTTTCTCACGAGGAAGCCTATTCAGCATAAGGGAAAATCCCTTAAAATAAGGGATAACTTGGCAGCTATGCCTAAGACAAACTTACTGGCTTGTGTAAAAGATGGATTGGGCCCCCTCCTCTCTAAGTAGCGAGAGTTTCAAAGCTGCCTCTTGAAGTTCAGGGTCTCTGAAAGGAGGGTCTTTGGGGGAGTTTAAAGCAAACAAAAAGCTAAGGTTTCCATAAACAACAATTACGTTGCTGCTGTTGTTTTTTAAGGATGGGGGGGGGGACAGGCAGCAGACATAAGTAATGTTGCCATTCAAATAATCTCCTGACATATCTTTCTGCTGTGTTGCTCCATACACTCCACTGCATCTCTCTTCACCGGGGACAGGTCCTATTTCTGGTTACTGTCCTTCATAAACTGCTGCCTTCATTTCTGCCTGCTTGTTAAAAGTTTTGTTATTGTGAGTTGCTAGAGTCATCTTCCCCACACCTCGATTCAGCTCCCTCTCCACAGTTTCTAGAAGTTAAGAGTGCATGACTACTCAGTAGTAAGCTCCAGTGTTTGAAGACGCTTATTCCCCAGTAATTATTTTTAGAACTGCTGCCTAAATCTCTGAGTAAGTGGGTGTGGCGTTTTCCATATCTAGTGTAGGGATAGAAGAGGATTTCATTCAGTCCACATTTTTAAGTGAAGTGACCTAATTTCTATTCCCAGACAAATACACAGATCTGAATGTAATTATCCTTCAAATTTCACACTTCTCTCCAAATTTTGTGATACAGTTCTTAGCTCAAAAAAAAGGTACTAGAATGCATTTAATGTTCAGGGTAGTATATAGAAATGTGCACATTGAGATAAAATACGCATTTAAAGACATTTTTGTACATATTTTTTAAAGAAAAGAAACACCACATATTTGTGCGGAAATGGGAGGGGAAAGACCTTTGAATGAATGCACGAATAATTGACATGGATCAGAGATAATTGATCTATTCATCCCAAATATGGTGCTCATTTGAGTAAATGCACATGACTGCACATGAGAGCCTCCACTGCCATTTCATGCACTATTTTGAACTGTTGATAATCAATTATAGAACTGTCACTATCCCCACCCCCCCAGAGTGTCTCTTGCCTGAAGAAGAAATATATTTAGGACTTTTAAAAGAGTGCAGGGTTGCATTTTGTAGGCTAAATGAATACGCCACACTTCACATGGAATAGAGACTTCAGAATTATGTAATGGGGAGAGGCTTTAGGCAAGTAATCATTTGGGTGAATATAACTTGCTGCAGTTTCTGAACCAACCTCAAGGGTATCACCACGCACTGCACACTAAAATTAGTATATCCATGAGGTCACCAATGGCTGAATGATTATAGCCAAGCCACTGTCAATGTAAAGTGATTGAAACAAAAACAGAAAACCTACCATTTTTAAGATCAATGTAAAGACTATCTCATGTCACAAACTATGCTTCCTTACAAATGAAACTCCATGCACCCATATTTGTCTTTGGTTTTAAACCCTTTGTCCCATCCTGTGGACCTGATCAAAATCAGGACCTTTGTCCTAATAAACTCTCAGTCCAGTAATTCCCCCCCCCCTGCTAGTGAAGTCACCCAACTCCATTCATCTCTCTTCCCCCACCCCGGACAATCACACATGCACACATATTGTTGTGACGATGGAATGGAAAGGCTAAACCATGCATTCTGCCTTAAACTCCATGGGTGAAACCTGGAACGTAGATGTCATAAATAAATATTCAAGTATGACTGCAGTTTCTTCTTTCAGTTCCCTTTACTTCAGTAGGGTTAACAGTGTTTAAACTGAAACATTTTAGCTTTTGTATTCTGGATCAGATAGTGCATGCCCAATGGTACTCCCACGGAAGAATGTCAAGGGCAATTACTCTAAGACTGCATTCGAAAAAATTAGCAACACCTTTTCAAAATGCAAATGAATTTAATTAAGTTTATTGAACAGAGCAGAAAATCTAGTTAATCAGAACTAAAGTGCAGCTCCTTTATCACGTTGCTTGCTGTCACTATGATCGTTGTCTATCAAAATGTCTCTCATCCTTTATGGAGCACGTGGCTTTCCAGATGTGGTTGGCATCCAGGGCTTCTTTTTCAGCTGGAACTTGCTGGAACTCAGTTCTGGCATCTTTCAGGTGGGCACTATTGTCATTATAAGAGAACAAGGGAGGTATTCATAGTGAGTTTTGGCACCTCTTTTTCTGGATATATAGCACTGTTGGCATCCACATACTTTCAGGTAGGAAAAAAGTGACAGTCATGTTGGACATAGTCTCATGGTTGGAAGCTCTAGGCCATCTGCTTGTATCCTTAAAAAAGTAAGGAAAAGCAATATCTGACCTAGTGGAGACAAGACTGCCTTTCCTGGTTTAAATGTGTCCTCTTTAAAGTCCTAGTTTCCCTGCAGAGAAGGACTGTCACAGTTCCTCTCGCTCTCTCCCCCTGCCTCTGTTCCTGCCAAAGAAAGAGGAAGGAGATGTAACCACACCTGGGATGTCAGCTTGTGCAATTTATCATACAAATCCCTATGGGAAACTAAACAAGGAGCATCTGTAGGCTTGTATATCAGTGTTCCATCATGGAACTGACATTGCAGATGTCAGCTGGATTTGGGTGATGTATATGGTCATTGGCCAAAGAAGGATGGCATTCGAACATCCTCCATCAGTGAACAACGTCTGCTGTGGAGTGCTGCTAGATCTAATAACTAGCTGTGTTGCAGCTTTTTGGTGCAGCCTTAGATGAACTGCTCGACCCTGCACCTCAGCTCCATATTTATTAAGGTAGACAACATTTTTGCCCATTCTGGTTCAGTTTGTTTTTTAAAATAAAGGATTGGTTTACATTATTGCTCTGTGCTCCATGCTTCAGAGGCTGTTTTAATGTGGCATCTTAACAAACACTGGTAATATTGAATGGATGAGTTTCTTTCTCTAAGATCTATTTGAAGTAGGCTTACCTAAAAATGTGACAATTTGGGGTTCAGATTGGAGCTGAATTAACTTGTTTTAAGTTTCTGCTCATTCTGAGTTCCAGGTATCACTGTGCACCAGGAACACAATGGTGATATGGAATTACTTTCTCCACTGGGTCACTGCAACTTTCCTGAATGGGACAGAAGTAAATCCACACAACCCTGACTTTGCTGCCCTCTGCACTGACTAGGAAAACTGCAGCAATACCAGCTTTGAGAAGGGAATTCCATGATTCTAAAACACTACACCAGGCACTACTGCTTAATTCTGTCATTAAAACATGTAGGGCTTCAACTTAACTTTTGCTAACTCCATTACTCCTTTAGTAGATGCAGATGCTGAACTGGGCAAATCTGATGCTTCTTGCTTCACAAACGACATGAAAAAATGTAACTAAAATTTTTATACTAAGCATATGGCTTTCTCCCATCCTAGTGCTTTTAGAATGGCTGTGACTATATTTTAAAAGCACTAATTAATTCAGATGAGGAAGTAAGAAAATGAAGCTCCTCTTTTGCCACAATCATGGCACAAGGGGGCTGTTTGCGTTAGTGGGATTTGCTGCAATACAGAGAAGATGATTATACTCATGAGACCTCATTTAAAAATTCCATGACTTCACTGTATACCTGTATATCGTATCCATCTAACCTGAGATCCTTTTTGTCCTCTAACAGTTTTATTGCTTTTGCAATGGTAGCAGTTTCAGTGCATTTTAGGACATTCCACTGATCTGTTACATTATGCAACTTATGACCATATTCTTAGTGGGTCATAATTCAAAGCAGTCATATATCGTTATAGGAAAGGAATAGCCACAGGATTAGTTTTCAACCCAGTTTCAAAATCTTGAAAAATTGATTATGTGAATTCAGTTTTGTATTGAACCTAGGACTGGACAGATGAGTCTATATCTGGTCTGTGCCAATTTTACATGTGTCCATTCAGAAGTCTGTTGCATCCAATTCCATTTGTTAATTAAAACAAGCACCTGTACAAAAGCTTCATATTTAAAGTTGTATTCTATCACCAAGTACAACTTTTTATACATGCATAAAATACAAGTATGCCATTTCTAAACACATTTTATCCTAAAATAAGCATTTTTAAGTCAGCTTGTTAATTTTTGGAGCTGTGAACTAAGTTGCAAAATTTGGAGAAGCGTGAAACCTGAAACATAATTACGTTCTCATCCATGTTTAAGCCAGGGAGGTGTGAGTTAGGTGTGAGTTAAAAATGTCCTTCTCCCATCTCTACTAACAGCCCAGTATAACAAGCAAAGGAAGGACAGGATGCTGTTAGAAGGACAAATTGCCCTTGAAACCTGAAAGAAAACAGGGAGGGGAAATTCACTGGTGAATTCTTGGACCCGCAGATATTTTTGTTATGTCTGTCTAGCTGTACTGCCTACATTGCTGGCAGCAGCTCTCTAGGGCAGGCTGGACATGGACAAATGTCCCCATCTTTGAAGGGTGGGGGGAGAAAACCCAGGAAGCTACTGACTGGTCAGGAAGAACTTTCTGGTGGTAAGAGCTATTTGCCAGTGGAATGGACTCCCTTGGAGCCTTAAAATGAAAGGTTGAGGGAGTTGGGCATATCTAGCCTGGAAAAGAGGAGAGTTAGAGGAGATATGATAGCCACCTTCAATTATCTAAAGGGCTGTCACATTGAAGATGGAGTAAGCATATTTTCTCCTGCTCCAGAGGGTAGGACACTGAACCAATGGCTTCAAGTTACAGGAAATGAGATTTTGAGTAAACATCAGGAAGAACTTTCTAGTGGTAGAAGCTGTTTGACAGCTGAACAGACTCCCTCAGAAGGTACCGTAGTGGACTCTCCTTCCTTAGAGGCTTTTAAGCAGAGATTGGACAGCCACCTCTCATGGATGCTTTACTCCTGCATTACAATTTAAACTCTATAATTATATGATTCTATGATTCTATATTTGAAGCCTGTGATACCACCAACCTGGACTCAGTGAAACATGCCCACTGCCACTGCCACTGCCGTTGTGACCAATGAGCAGGAGAGAACAAGCGGAATCAAATTAATGATGGTGTTTACTGATATGCAGCAAAATAATCTGGTACACCCAGAATATTAGACTTAAAACAACCAAGAATGCACGTCACTTTGGTAGGCTATGCTTTAGAGGAGAAGAAACCAAGGTGCGGCTTCCAATATGCTGCAGGAAGCTCCTGCAGCCAATCAGAAGCCGCAGAAGCCCCGTTGGATGTTCGGCTTCCAAAGAACGTTTGCAAACTGGAACACTCACTTCCGGGTTTGCGGCGTTTGGGAGCCCAAATGGACAAGTACCAAGGTGTTCGACAACCAAGGTACGACTATACCTTAGTTAAGGTATACCTTACAACTCATTTAATTGCCATAGAGTCAATGCAGTGATGTGAAATTCTCGAGTTAATAAAAAGTAAAAGACTGATTTCAACTCAGCACCTTTGTTCTGTAAACATGCAGATTAAAAATATATACATCTGAGTGCCATTTAAAAATTAATTTGATATATGTAATCTCTTGAAGATGAACAGAGTTTATACAAGGATAGACACAGAAGAGCCAAGACTAAGAATTCACGCTGAATATTTATGCAAGGCATTTCTGAAGCTGAAATAGCATCCTTTGGCACTTACCTACTTTAACATGCAAATAAAATGAAGATTGTCTTTTTTGAAGGCATTCTCTCCGAAAGGCTTTGCTCGCAAATCATATTTATAGGAGAATAATTGTATAAAACAACTCTGAATGTGACAGGTGGCCATCATGTTCTGGGCACGATTGCCACATTTTGTTATACTGTAGAAGCTGCCTTTTCACACTTCATTAATGCTAACATGTTATCACATCACAGCCAGCTTTTTGGTACATTTAATTTATCTATTATTTCTCATGTCTTGTTAAACCATAGATTGTGATGAAACAATAGCTTTAGTTATAGTCGATAAATAAAAAAAAGACCTAGAAAAATTCCATTCCCAAATTGATTTTGAAGGTATAGGTAATCCCTAGTTCACATTCTAATGATTTGTATTTTAATTGGAATGTGCACCTCCTGTGTCAGTGCATTTGACTGTTAACTAGAAGGTTGGTGGTTTGAGCCCACCCAGGGATGGCTGTGGGCAGGATTCCTGCATTACAGGGGTTTGCGTCTCATCCAATAGTTTGGGATAGCCAAGGGAAATCTGATGTATCTCAAATATTTGTGGAGTATATCCTTAACCTGCGAATATGAATTACAAAAAGTCAATTTAGCCCTAAAGAGTAACTTTGACTATGTACATGCCCGTTCTATGAATACCAGTAAACTCGGGTTAAGAATTATCTATTGGGAAATTATTCTTTCATTAATTGAATGAAGAACCAATATTATTTGTATTTCAGAGCTAGCTAATCCTGCTAATATATTAACAAACTTCAGAAGTATCTGTCTGTCTTTGTAGGCTAAGCAATCATCTTTGTTATTGTTATTATTATTTCAAACTGTAACCTTGACACCACATTTCAAGCAATATATAGAATCTCTTGATACTGTAGAAAGATTGGTAAAGGAGATGTGATTGTTCATCAAATCTGTTAATTAGCATATTCCCCAATGCTCTGAGTTTTCAAGTCCTTAATACTACTTAAGAAATATCAGGTTTACATTTATGGAACACTCTTCACATCCTTTCCTTCCACAATGACTAAGACACTTGACATTGAATGTCAAAACCACTCAGCAACTGATGGGGGATGTTGATGCCTATGGGTCAAAATGTCTTATCCTCTGACCATCCTGAAAGAAGTAAAAGATTCTTTGCTAACCTCCAGGGCCAACCCAGATTTATCTAAAATGAGTTCTGCCAAGTTTATTCCACATTTTATCTCCAAGTAAAGCATGTACTTTCTGCACAGAACGTTTTGGTTTTGTTTGACACCCACCTTTCTGTTGCTTATTTTCCAATTAAATGCAGTTAACAGGACATATGGTTTAAGAATCTAATCCAATGAGTGCTTCACCATACTTTTTTTAAAGCACCTGGTGAATTCATGGGGATCTGAAGTTAAGAGCAAGAATTTCCCAGCTCTTAGGTCATGTTAGTCACTGCTGCTCCATGTGTGTCTGTGATGTATTGCTAAATTAGTGCCAAGAATTCAGATGGGGCAAAAGAGATATTGGGAGACAGAGGAGAGACTTGCTGGCAACTGACCGGCTTATACCAAAGGATACGACAACAGCACCAATCTGCTAGTCAGTCTTCAAAGGGATTCTGGTGGGAAAAAATAAAAATAAAAAGATTGGAAACCACTTCATCACACTGAAGTTATTTAGAACAAAAGAAGTATTTAACAGTAGAAGAATCCCACTGCACCCAATTGCACACTGCCTCATGCCTGATATTTTTAAATAAATTCCCATTGAAACAGGATGATAAGAGAAGGATAATTACATAGGGCCTTAATTACATAGCATACATTGTGGAGATAAACAGCATTTGCTCACTTTCAAAAGAAAATAATCACAATTACTGTATAGCCTTCAGAATACTTAATTGCCTTTGAGTAATTATCCTCCCCCCCTTTATATTATGTTCATTTTGGTTTGTGCAATAATTAAAAGAGTACACTACAAAGTAAAGTTGATTGTTGTGAAGGTTTTTTAAAATAAAAAAAACTTCCTAAATTTTGGAATTGTGTTTTACTTTGTTGACATATTTCTAACATTAAGTTGAACCATTTCTCAGTTCTGACGCACAGATTTAAGTGAGACTTGGCTGCTCCCTTTGATATCTGAGGAACGCATCTTGAATGTTCAGCACAGTGAACTGATTTAGTAAATGAATACATTACTTAGAGGTTGGGTGATGTAGTGTTTAGAGCATCACACAGGGACTGGAGAGATTTGGGCCCAAATACTCCCCCAGCCATGAACATGACCCTGGAGAAGTCACTATCTCTCAGCATGAATTACCTCATTGGGTTAGCTCTAGTAATAGCTTCCCTCCCTCCCAGGGCAGAAAACATCTGTGGGGACTTGATTGCAGTCGTTACTGTGGCACATAGCTGCCAAGTTTTCCCTTTTCTCGCGAGGAAGCCTATTCAGCATAAGGGAAAATCCCTTTTAAAAAGGGATAACTTGGCAGCTATGCTGTGGCAGAGACAACTGGTTAAAGCATCTGTTCCCTGAATAGCTCTGATGTGCCTGTCCTCATCCAGTTGCTATTTAGTAAAGGAAAAAATAAAAACAAATGCAAGGTCCTATTTGGCCCATGGATGCACTTGTTTTTTTGCATACTTCAAGTTGCAAAAATTCATGAGATTGTCCAAAAAGAATGTTCTCAGGCATTTCAGCCCTAGCTGGCTCATATATTGCTCCTTCAATGGTTGGTACTGAAATGAGCAGTAGAAACAAAAAGAAAATATGCATATAATTATAGTGTAATGAAATTGTTGTCAAAATAACCCATTGCAGCATATAAAGTAAAGTAAATATGCATATTACTGAACAGGTGTGTTATGTTAGAGATTGGGTGGAGGAAAGCTGTGCCAGAAATTCCCAATAGAAAGTTGTAAGCTAGCAAAGGATTGAAAAGAAATTGATTAGAAGATTGATCAGATACTGGTGTTGGGATTTGGACTGCAGTTGTAAGCAGTGCTGTTTTTTCCATATAAAAAAATGTTGAGGGGTACTCTCATTTTCCTACTCATATTGAAATACTGCCCCTCAATGAGACCAAATTTAGATTCACAAAATGTTTAGGGATATGCGTACCCCTGCACACCCCCAGAAAAAAAGCACTGTTTGTATGGTTTCAGATATTGCTTAGCCATGAGGCTATCAATCCTCATTATCTTTAAACTGAATAACTCCATCCTCGATCAAAGCTTAGATTGTACCTCCATGGGAGTCAGCAGCTGGGGCTGTCAGACATAAGGAGCCAAATGAGAGAAAGCCCTTCTTTATTATCTAATGGCCATGAGGCAATTGTATAAAATTGTGCTACTATTTTGTTTACTGGCCTTGCTATCTGCCTCGGTGAGGTAAAGCAGACAGCCAACAGATTATGATTTGTATGAGGTCCATTTGATAAGATCCTTCTCCTTTAGTCCTAGCTACCACCACTGACCCCAAGAATGTCAGCAGTTGAGACCATGTGACTCCAGATTATTATTTTTCCATTGCCTTGATGAATCTTACCATATCTACCCGGATTCTTTTTCATAGTTTTCTAATGATTGTGGATCTTTCTTATTGAAAAATAGATCGTCATATTTATTAATAGTTTTGATTTGTAAAGTTCTGAGGGCCTCATATTTCAAAGTTAGGGTGCAAATATTCTAAAGAAATAAAATGTATTCAGTTCATTGCTTGAGATGGTTCACACCACCTGGTTTAATGCTATAAAAGAAAAAAAGTTTTGATCAATAGAAATGTTTTAATTTGCTCACTACTTGCGATCCTAAGCACCTGGATACAGTTGGTTTTTGAAGAAGAAGAGTTTGGATTTGACATTCCGCTTCATCACTACCCTAAGGAGTCTCAAAGCGGCTAACAGTCTCCTTTCCCTTCCTCCCCCACAACAAACACTCTGTGAGGTGAGTGAGGTTGAGAGACTTCAGAGAAGTGTGACTAGCCCAAGGTCACGCAGCAGCTGCATGTGGAGGAGCAGAGACATGAACCTGGTTCCCCAGATTACGAGTCTACCACTCTTAACCACTACAACACACTGGCTCTCACTGAAGACTTCCCAAAAGATGGCAGAGGCATTTAGGCATGCATGCATGAAAATAAATGTGTTTGCAAATTCCAGTAAAAGCTGAACTGTTCAATATCTTACAAAGTAATTTGATGATGCCCACTTCTTTATGATTAGATAGGTGGATGAATAAACTCTTCATTAATACAGTGGTATGGGCAAAATTAACTTACATCTAGTTTTACCGGTAGTAGTTTTTAGCAGACTGATATAAATGCAAAAGGAAGAGGTTCTACTGACTTTATAGTTATTGTTTAAATTTCATACAATATAATTTACCACTCATATTTTAACTTGTGAGCCTCATCCTATTGACTCTGAGCACTTTCTTTGATGCTACTGCATATTCTACCATTTTCATACAATGCAGTCCTCCTAACACATTCTTTATCAGAGAGAATGTCTATTGAGTTGAGAATAAGAATTAATAGGTTTCAAATTAGTACAGCAACATCAGATTTCATATGGCACTTGTTTTTAGCTCTATAGAGAAGCAGAGATTTAGATTAAGTATCAGGAAAAACTTCCATAAAAATAAGCTGCCTAGGTAAGTTGTCAAATCTTCTTGGATAAGTTTTATTGGAGGCAAGAAATCCTACTGCATCTCGATGGGTTGAATTAAATGGCTTAAATTTTTACCGTGAATAGAACACCTAATGTGAGGCAAATTTCCCATCTTTTTCTTCACGAGGGCACCTTGTGTAAGCTTTGCTCTACTCATGGAGAAGAAGAGAAGAGGAGAAGTGTTTGGATTTGATATCCTGCTTTATCACTACCCGTAGGAGTCTCAAAGCGGCTAACATTCTCCTTTCCCTTCCTCCCCCACAACAAATACTCTGTGAGGTGAGTGGGGCTGAGAAACTTCAGAAAAGTTTGACTAGCCCAAGGTCACCCAGCAGCTGCATGTGGAGGAGCAGAGACACGAACCTGGTTCCCCAGATTACGAGTCTACCACTCTTAACCACTACACCACACTGGCTCTCAGATAGAGTGCCTCTACCTGATTTGGGGTGGCTCCCTCTTCCCGCTACATCTTCCTTCAACCAGTGTACACTATTCAAGAGGCTTCTCCAGACTAGTTCTTTGCTTACACTTCTCCCTGATGAGGGCTGGAGGACACATTAACAATTATCAAAGGAAAGGATACAGGGTTTCCCCCCTCCCCTTTACCTTACTTTTTAAGTGCCCTTTATTTTTCATTCTATGAATAATCTCGTCTAGTTGTCTGCACTCTGCAGCCTCTCCAGTTGCCTGTGTTTCAATTAAAGCCCATGGAAAACCCGTAAGGCAATGTCTCTCCTGGGACTTTTCCAGATCAGGAAGCACAGGCTCTGTGCTGATTGGTTGTAAAGTGCCACATGTAAAAAGCAAGGCTTTTTCTGAAGACATACCTGCAAAGATAAGATGTCAGGAGTGACATGAAAGCCAGCTTAATCCTCTCTTCTTCTTCTTCTTCTTCTTCTTCTTCTTCTTCTTCTTCTTCTTCTTCTTCTTCTTCTTCTTCTTCTTCTTCCTCTTCTCCTCCTCCTCCTCCTCCTCCTTGTCTTCCCTTTGGAAAACTGAAGAGAGGGGGAGAATGACAAGAAACAGCCATCCTCACTCATGTAGAGCGATGAGGCATCACTTAAGCCACGGCAGCTTCTCCCTCTCCTGGTTCAAAGGAGACAATCTCTAATGAGAACAACTGGCAGAGTCCAAAGTTACAAAATGCTACAACCTGATGCATCTCTCTGATGTCAGCTGCCTGGCTCAGCCCAATCTCCATCTCTTCCTCACTCTCAGCAACAGCTTTGAAAGTGAAAGCGGTGTGTTTGTGTGGTCAGCACACACACACACACACACACCTTCCACTGTTGAACCCCCTTCACCCCACACTGCTTTTGATTGGAATTGAATTCCATTGGGAGTGACCCAATCGGATCTAGTCCCTGCCAAAAGCTGTGTGGCAACACAGATCGCAGCCTCAAGGCTATATTGCATATACAGTACAGCAAATATACAGCTATATTTGCATGTTCTCACATGTCACCTACCCTCAATGAAACCAGGACATACTCTGCTGCTCCCCACACCCAACTGCTGACAGCATATTGTCCTCTATGTTATATAATCTATATGCAACATAAGAAGAAATTACAATCCCGGTGACAGAAGGATGTGCTTGTTTATAGCCTCCACACATATCTTATTGAAAATAGTGTGGAAGGAAGAATCCATGGTCCCAATTTGATTTCTTGAAATGTCCAATACCCAAACATGTAAGGAGACAAGAATGTAAGAAGGGTCCTGCAGGATTAGACCAAAGGCCCATCTAGTCTAGCATCCTGTTCATGTAGTAGTAGTAGAAGAAGAAGTTTGGATTTGATTTTCCGCTTTATCACTACCCTAAGGAGTCTCAAAGAGGCTAACATTCTCCTTTCCCTTCCTCCCCCACAACAAACACTCTGTGAGATGAGTGGGGCTGACAGACTTCAGAGAAGTGTGACTAGCCCAAGGTCACCTAGCAGCTGCATGTGGAGGAGCGGAGACACGAACCCGGTTATCCAGATTACGAGTCTACCACTCTTAACCACTATACCACACTGGCTCCCAGTGCGTAGTAGCCAACCTGATGCCTTTGGAAGCTCACAAGCAGAACCTGAGTTCTGAATCACTCTTCCCACTGGTGATTCACAGCAAGTGGTATTTAGAGGCATGCTGTTTGTAACACTAGAGGAAGTAGATAGTCAACATGGCTAGTAGTGACTGAAAGTGTTATCCTCCGTGAATTTGGCTAGACCCTTGTTAAACTCATCTAAGTTGGTGGCCATCATCATATCTTTCGGAAGCGAATTTTAGACAAGTCCTTAAGAGAAGGTCCTGAAGGAAAGGTAAACTGGAGATAAATTCTTGATTTTAAGAAGATAGAAAATTGGTGTTATAGATGTAAATGGTAAGTTCTCTGGGGGGGGGGGTTAATCGAACACAAAATATCTGCAGTGACATTTAAACTAAGTTAGGGCCACCCTTCTAGATATGAAGCCAAAGTGGAAATTATTTCATCAGCTATTTCCCCTTGAAGATTAAATAAACTCTTTTGATATCTGCAAAATAAATACTAGTAATAGAGGGATCAATGAGCCAGACCCCTTTGCAAGGCAGCACAAATATAAATGAAAGTCAGAATCTGAATTTGCAGTTATCTCATCAGGAGAGGAGTCACAGATGGGCTACTGGCAAATCAATTATAGATGTGAGGTCCGTGATCCAAAGGTTTTGCTCTAGCATGATGAATCTTCAAGGTATGATAGGTGATAACGATGAAGGAGAGATAAACTGAAGAGATAAACTGAAAGAAGCCAATAATATGGTGGTTCACATTTTTATCATTTTTGAAGAAGTAATGGAGTTTGCCCTCATAATATTCCAAACCAAATTAGTCTTGTAAAACTTTTACTTTTTAACCCACTGCAAATTTTGTTGAGAAGTAAAGTGTGTAATCTATTCAGACTACAGAAAAATCAAATTGAAGCATGCCTTGACATTTTGCATGTTCAGAAATCTCTAAATAATTATTCTGTCATATTCGTTTATGTAACCTCTACATTTTATTTTTTTCTGATGTGTATCAAGACAAATGAATGTCTCTTGATTCAATTAGGCCATGCCTAATACGCAGAAGCACTTACTACCTTCCAGAGTAACATACATGTTTTCAGTAATTTTGGATTATTTCAAATACTAATTACAGTGGAACCTCAGTTTATGAACACCTTGGTTTACGAATTTTCGGTTTACGAACGCTACGGACCCATCTGGAACGGATTAATTCACTTTCCATTACTTTCCATGGGAAAGTTCACTTCAGTTTAGGAACACTTCATTTTATGAACAGACTTCCGGAATCCATTACACCCATGCTTCGGGTTAAGTACGCTTCAGGTTGAGTACTCCGCAGACCCGTCTGGAACGGAATAATCCACTTTCCATTACTTTCAATGGGGAAGTTCGCTTCAGTTTATCAACGCGTCAGTTTAAGTACTCCACGGACCGTCTGGAACAGATTAATCCACTTTCCATTACTTTCAATGGGAAAGTTCGCTTCAGTTTATGAACAGACTTCTGGAACCAATTGTGTTCATAAACCGAGGTACCACTGTATAACATTTATTTTTCATCCACACAATTAGGAAAATTTGAATAGTGAGTCTATGCAAGGACTTCTGCTAGTTCAATAGGGCTTCCTTCTCCACTTGAATGCCCCAAAATTGGCTTTTGTAGGGTGGTCAGGAGAATGCCCAGAACAGTGTGCAGGGTAAGGACAAAAGCTCACTGGTGGAACAATTGCCATTGTACTGTGCTGAATTCCTCCCTGTGTATTAGGACTAGAATGTCCAGAGGACAGTTGTGGCTTGCAGTGGGGCAGAGCTGCAGTCATAGCCTTCCTCTGTTGAAGCCCTGAGCCATACTTTTTCTTGGCACCTACTTTCTTGAGCTCCATGCCTTCATCACACATTTTTCTCTCAGATTCTTCATTTTCAGGCCACTGCCTACTTTGTCCCACTTCAGTCAGCTGGTTTCCCAGCATTTCTCTTTGACTCCTCCATGGCATGCAGCTCCTCTTGGATTTAAATGGTGAGGTTTCTTCAGAGCTTGCTGCCTTCGTTCCTCAGTTCCACCTGCCCTCTGTTCTTCAGTCAAAGCTGCAGGAGCAGAACTATCGCAGACCTCACACATGCCCAAATCTGCACTGGAGTATCTCCCAAATTACTGGAGCTGCTTTGCGGAGGTTGCATGAGGAGGAAGGAGGGAGTGGGAATACCTCTACACAAGTGAACTCTGCTCCATGTGTGGACAGACACCATTGGCTTTCATCTTACAGCTCATTACCCCCCAACCCTTTCTTCAGGTTATTCACTTAGTCCACTGCATACTATGTATTAGGACTTCCTCCCAATTGAAATGCAGAGTGTTTGAGGACTGAGACATTCACAGGGAAACCAAAATGCTTGTTTACAAAGCTATTGTACTACCGACCTTACTGTATGCTTGTGAAACATGGACCACTTATAAAAGCCATCTCCAACTCCTGGAAAGATTCCATCAACGGTGTCCCCAAAAATTTTTACACATCACTTGGGAAGATGGCCGAACTAATGCCAGTGTACTGGAAGAAGCAAAGATCACCAATGTTGAAGCAATGATTCTTCAACATCAGCTTTGCTGGACTGGTCATGTTGTGTGGATGCCTGGTGACCGTCTTCCAAAGCAACTACTCTATTCCAAACTTAAAAATGGAAAGTGTAATGCTGGTGGTCAACAAAAGAGGTTTAAAGACTTTATCAAGGCAAATCTTTAAAAATGTAGTATGTTGTTGTTTAGTCGTGTCCGACTCTTCATGACCCCATGGACCATAGCACGCCAGGCATTCCTGTCTTGCACTGCCTCCTGCAGTTTGGTCAAACTCATGTTTGTAGCTTTGAGAACACTGTCCAACCATCTCATCCTCTGTTGTCCCCTTCTCCTTGTGCCCTCAATCTTTCCCAACATCAGGGTCTTTTCCAGGGAGTCTCCTCTTCTCATGAGGTGGCCAAAGTATTGGAGCCTCAGCTTCACGATCTGTCCTTCCAGTGAGCACTCAGAGCTGATTTCCTTCAGAATGGATAGGTTTGATCTTCTTGCAGTCCATGGGACTCTCAAGAGTCTCCTCCAGCAGCACCATAATTCAAAAGCATCAATTCTTCGGTGATCAGCCTTCTTTATGGTCCAGCTCTCACTTCCATACATCACTACTGGGAAAACCATAGCTTTAACTATACGGACCTTTGTCGGCAAGATGTTGTCTCTGCTTTTTAAGATGCTGTCTAGGTTTGTCATTGCTTTTCTCCCAAGAAGCAGGCGTCTTTTAATTTCATGACTGCTGTCACCATCTGCAGTGATCAAGGAGCCCAAAGAAAGTAAAATCTCTCACTGCCTCCATTTCTTCCCCTTCTATTTGCCAGGAGGTGATGGGACCAGGGGCCATGTTCTTGGTTTTTTTTATGTTGAGCTTCAGACCATATTTTGCGCTCTCCTCTTTCACCCTCATTAAACAGTTCTTTAATTCCTCCTCACTTTCTGTCATCAAGGTTGTGTCATCTGCATATCTGAGGTTGTTGATATTTCTTCCGGCAATCTTAATTCCGGCTTGGGATTCATCTAGTTCAGCCTTTCGCATGATGAATTCTGCATATAAGTTAAATAAGCAGGGAGACAATATACAACCTTGTCGTACTCCTTTCCCAATTTTGAACCAATCAGTTGTTCCATATTCAGTTCTAACTGTAGCTTCTTGTCCCACATAGAGATTTCTCAGGAGACAGATGAGGTGATCAGGCACTCCCATTTCTTTAAGAACTTGTCAAAGGCTTTTGCATAGTCAATGAAGCAGAAGTAGATGTTTTTCTGGAACTCTCTAGCTTTCTCCATAATCCAGCGCATGTTTGCTATTTGGTCTCTGGTTCTTCTGCCCCTTCGAAATCCAGTTTGCACTTCTGGGAGTTCTCGGTCCACATACTGCCTAAGCCTGCCACCAACAATTGGGAAACACTTGTCTGCAAGAAGAATAAGAAGGACATACAGTACTGTACATCTGTCTTCATACACCAGCCCCAGACCATTTTCCAGACCTCAGCCTTCCTGTGTGTAAAATGGGTAATCTAGGGTTGCCATATTTCAAGAAGTAAAGCTTTTTTTTCGGAAAATTGCCAGACATACGGCAACCCTATGTAATCCTAAACGGATATATTTTCCTTCCATCCCAGAAGCCAGACTGCTTTGTTCCTTGAGTGCCTGAACATTGTGAGCCATCATGACTACTCAGACTGTGTCAGAGGCTTCACTGCCATTAAAGCAATAAAATATGGATTTCTACCTACATCTGCCGCAAGTATTTAATAAATCACAAATTTTCTGGGGCATGAAAACACTTTTTGTATTAAGAAATGACTCTTAATTAAAGGGTAGAGCTTTCATTCCAAATCTTTATTGAATGCTTCACAATGTCATTTTTTAAATATCTGTAAAAACTAAGATTAATAACCAGCATTAATTTTTAACACTGGAAGGCATTTTTGACTTGTGATTCCACCTTTAGAGCATTTAGGACTGGGTTTTTTTCTCCTTCCCTTTCTGCTTGCATTGAAAATGTGCTGACATTTGTGGCAATAACAGCTCCTTTTCAGTCATTAAGGAGGACCAAGAAAAAGACCAACTCTAGTTTTATAAAGTGGATTCAATGCCTTACATATTATTTTGCTACAATGCATGCAGACATTACATTTTATGCACATTAAACTTCTAACTTTAACAAGGAAATGTGAATGGACAGAGAAAAGAAAAAAAGGGTTTAAAAGAAAATAAAGAGACAGAATAGTGGTTTATGGGCCAGAATGGGATGGGATGGGTTAAAGGAATGGTGTGTGAGAGGAAGAGGAAGAGGAGGAGATTTAGGAAAATTTGGTGGGTGGCTGGGTGGGTAGCAGCTACATCAGCCTACCCTAATCTTGTAGCCTCCATATCTTGTACTGTATCACATCATGCCTTGCCATTGACCATAGATGGCACCACATGGAGGGAGGCTGCTGTATACATATACTTGTAACTTAGAAAATATTACAAAAGTACCTTAAGACTCAAGTTCTCTCTCTGTGGAACGCCCTCCCATCAGATGTCAAGGAAATAAACAACTCTCCGACTTCTAGAAGACATCTGAAGGCAGCCCTGTTTAGGAAAGTTTTTAATAATTTTTAAATAAATTATCATCATCATCATCTCATCCAAAGGAAACCAACCCCAGTTAGCAATGCCCCTGGAACTATTGACTTGGGGAAGTGAGTCGCACACAACAGTATTGTCATGCTGCTATTGTTGTTCCTCATGAGAAACAAACCCCAGCAATCTGCCCTCCATGTTCACAGGGAGTGTTTGTCTGAATATCAGCTGTGGGGCTACAACAGTGGGAGAACACTATTGGCCTCATATCCTGCTTGTGGGCTTCCACGTTGAGAACAGGATGTTGGACTAGATAGGCCTTTCGTCCCCAGCAGGGCTCTTCTTACACTCTTACTAATAATTCCAGTAATTTGAAATAGGCTTGAGGGGATATCCTGAATGTGGGGAACAAATTTCCTTTCTATGGGAAAATAAAACCCAACATGAACCTTCATGATCTTCTGCCTTTCAGCAGAGCTCAGGAAAGTATTGCTACTGCAGGAATTAGGTTGCTAGGCTTTTCATTCCCCATTTTTATTTTTGAATCCTAACACCCTGGGGATAAATCTCATTCGTTTTATTTCCAAAGCTGTAAATCTTCCAGTATTATAAAACTGAGACCATATAGATTGAACTGAGATAATTGTTGCACTTCCTTCTCTTTTGTCTCTGTAACCTAACCTAACGAATTTTGCAGTGCAAAGCATAACAAATGGAAGAATTAATTAAAGGTGTACAGAGATGTCCACAAGAGATCTTTTGATAACATATTACAATTATTCACTTTCTATTTTGTGTAGAGCTTATAAGATCAGATGCTGCTGAATTCAGTGTGTGTACACACTAAATGATGCTTCCAAGCAAAGACAGAGAAGAGAACTGGAAGATAACTCTAAAAGGACTTGATAAGGCCTATATAATAGTATCTCCGAACAGACAGAACAATCCTGCTCACACAAGGGACTCTCACCCACTGGATTTTTGATATATATTTTTTACTTTTTCTTTAAAAACACAATCTTTTGCTTTTGGATACTCCTTCAAAAGCAGTCTACCATGCAACATGAATCTTATTTGGTGATTTCCCAATGACATAATTAGCAATCCTGTGAGCGGCAGAGTGGGCCCACACCTAGTCTTGCACCTGAACACACAATGCCTTTGGCTCTCCCCATCATCTGGAACCCAGAGACTTCATCTTGAAGACATGCCAACACATGGATGATGGCAAAATGGGGCTAACAGAGGGCAGAACTGGGGGTGGGTCTACTGAGCACCAGTGCTTTTTCTCTAAAAATAAAATGTTGAGGGGTACTCTCATTTTCCTACTCATGTTGAAATACTGCCCCTCAATGAAGCCAAACTTAGATTCACAAAATGTTTAGGGGTATGCATACCCCCAGAAAAAAGCACTGCTGAGCACAACCCTGTTCTTCCACTCATGTGGTTGTTAACAGCATGATGAACCCATCACTAACAGGACTAGGAATTTTCCAAACAGTCCTGGGCCAGTCCAAATTGGGATGGCTAAGTTTTGCCCATCTCTATAAGCTATTTGTTACTATTCAGATTGTGTGCCTTTCTGCGTACGTCTGCTTCATCTATAACCGAGGGTCAAATAACAGAATGGGGAAAGAATTCCCTTCCTTTTAAAATCCTAATTAAACTAATGTTGTGCATAATGGTAGTAATAGGTTTAAGTGCCTTTCTAGAGACTTACCACATATAAGAAGGGGTCAAAATACAACATTAATTAATTCAGATCCTTCTAGATAGACTGCTTTACATATTCAAGTGTGGGGGGGGAGATGTTCCTTGTAACTTCTGTTGTTTACCCTCGCTAGAGCTGACATTTAATTGTACCAAAGAAAGAGATGATTACTTGAAACATAACATCACACTCTCCACTTAAAATCTTAAAGAAATTGTTGGCAGGATAAATAGCGGGTACAGATATGGGTGGGTGAGTCATTTCCTCAAGAGAATATGAAAAGTCTTCTGTAATGTCTCTGTGAATATAGAAGGTTTACAGACTCAATTCATTCTTAAGCAGTCTCCAGAGGAATTTAAGCCTAGGTTTTGAGTTTTTATCAACCATGTTACCCATTCATTTCTGCACACATAAAGACTGCCTTAACTATTGCTTGCACAGAGCATGGGCAGCTTAAAATGTTTTCTTCTCCCATCTCTTCATTTTCCTCTGGTTTTGTCAATACTTTTTCAGACTTGCCTTATTGAAGCATTTCTTGAACTGTGGGCAAGTGCCCACCATGGGTCTCAGCCCTGAAGCCCATCCTCAGGTAACACAGGAATCTTTGATTTACACAGATACTAGCAGCTGCAGCTGCAATAAATAAAAAAGTGGAATAGAGACAAAGGGGATAAGAATTGGAAGCTATTATAGGAAGAAGCAGTGAATGGAAGTTGAGCAGGGATGGAAGAAACTGGCAATCTGAGGTTGAGCATGGGGTGTAAAAGAAGAAGAAATGGCAGATGAGTGCGCATGGCACCCTGAAACGAATTAAATCCGTAACCAGAGGTACCACTATACTGTATGCAACACTAATGTCTCACAACAAATTTAACTGATCTGCAGAAAAAAGAATTTGAAAAAGAGACAATGCATTCAATTTTGTAAATGATGAAATCTTTAAATAAAATATATGAAAATAATAATAATCATAATCATTTGATTGTGCCAGTCTCTGCTTCAAGCTGTTTATTGTTTCCTCCATTGCATTGCTTTTTTTGTGACCTCTGCAATTTTTAGCCCTCTCAAACGAACCACCTGGGTGGAAAGTTCAGATCCCCTTACTTACTGTAATTTTTGTGAGAATCTACTGATTTTATTGTATCTTTAATATTGACTCTTGCCTGGTTGTGTTTCTGCTGTTACAAGAAATCTTAGTATGTGCTACATGGCCTATTCAGTACAAAATGGTGACCAGACCTGGAATGTTGCTCAGAACTAGGACTGCTGGACAGCTAGCTATAAATTTAAGAGCAATGTCATGGCCTGGGGGAATCTGCATGGCGTGCCTCAGTAATTCAAGTAATGCATTGAACATAAAGCATGGTGCCCCAGAGTCAAATTTATCATATTAGGGGATCGGTCCTGCTCCCGCTAAAGCAAGTCAAATTAATAGTTGACTTTTAATAAGAAGATTTCATAGGACTTTCACACTCATAAAGTCACACTCATTAGGCTCTGTACATTATGTAAATATCTGTAAACTATTAGCACTCTCACTGCAAAAAGGTTTGTTTGTTTTTTTAAAAAAATGCAACCACCCTTTCCAAACTTGTCGGTTTATTCAGATAGTTAGCAAAGGGCATATTAGCACAGATCTCTTACGCACATCTAAAATTAAATGTACACACTGGGCAGAAGGGTTTAATTATAACAGAAATAGCTTGTGCCAAAATGCAGCTCTGTTGTTTACTTGCTTGAATTTGAAGCTGATCCTTCTAATTGCATTCTTAATAAATATTTTGACTCCTATGTCCCCCCCCCGAATCTTCCCCAACCCTTTTATAAGCATGTTTTCCAGGTGTCCCTGTTGACTAGGTAGAGTCCCAGTCTCTCTCATGAATCACTGTCCATATTTTGTTCCTATTTTGCCCTTTGGGGAACATCTTTTGAACATGCCATTACGGTGCACTGCTGGAATTTTCATTCTTTAGAATTCAGCTTCCTCCAGCAGCTCTCGGGAGCTTAAATTTTTTAAAGGGGCGGAGCACTGCCAAGGCTGCCCACTGAATGCCTGATAGCAGGCTAATTGAAATTTTTATATACATTGCACTGCTTTCAGCAGCCCATTCTTGCAGTGAGGTCACAGGGACTTTATAGGGAGGCAGCAGAGCAGCACTGAGGAGCAGCAGATGGAATTCTTTTCTCTCCTATCCCTGCAATAGTGAAATGAAAATGAAACAGCTTTACCATTTTATTTTATTTTCCGCATTTTCTACAACAAATTCATATTTTGTGTGATGTAAGAGAGATGGGAGGCAAGCAAGCCAACAAAATCCAAGCTATCATTCTTCATTTCTCACTGCTACCACCAACTGGATATACAGTATTTAATCCCTGGCTTCCTCAACAAAACAGCTCTTTAACCTCTTTAAGCTACACTCCCTTTCTGTACTAGGTTGTACAGTAAACATATTAGACATGCAGTAAATAGTAAACTCACAAAGTGAAAAGAAAAGAAATTTAGCTCTTACTAAAAGTTTTTGGATAGCAGAAATTTAAAGGGCTATTATTATTTTAAAAGAAAATTTAAACAGTTTGAACCATAAGAGCAAATGAAAATAACTTGGCAAACACATTCAACAAAACCTAATCTCAGGCTGTTTCTGTACTCAGGCCAAAACCTTGCAATAAAGCAATTCCCAGCCCTGTCAGTGCTCAGATCTTTAGTGGATTCAGAAAACTGAATATTTTGCAGCCTTCTGGCTTTTTTCTTGTTTCTCCAACAGCATTCCAACTGTGATGCTGACATTACTTCCACTGTTTGAGTTCTTCTTTCCAATAATTTATTTTTGTCTTCCTCTCCCCTCTCCACTTTTAACTCTGTAGGGTAATCCCCACCATACAGTTAATGCACTCTTATACCACTTTAAGAGGCTTGGCTTCACCCAAAGCTTAATGGGGAATGTAGTTTCTTAACATCCTAACTCTTATCATTGCTCTTTAGAAACCACACTTCTGAATATTTTTTTGGGAAAAGCCATGGCTCTTAAAGTGGTATAAGAGTGCTTTAAATATAAATGTAAGAAGGCATGTCATCTTATGGATTGACATCTGGTAAAGGACAGGAAACAGAGAGAAGGAGTAAAATGACAGTTATCATAATGGAAGGATGTAAAGGGTCAGTATTGGGACCTGTGCTTTTAAACATGCTTTAAACTACTGAGAGTTAGGGGTGAGTGGCAATGTGGCCACATTTACTAACACCAAATTGTTCAAGTTGGTAAGGTCGGAGGAGAGATTGTGAGGAGCTCCAAAAGGATCTCTCCAAACTTGGTGAATAGATATTAAAATGGCAAACATGATTCATTATAATCAAATGTAAAATGATGCCAATTGAGGCAAATTATATATATATATATATATATATATATATATATATATATATATATATACCGTGTTTCTCATATTATAAGACACGTCTTATATTTATTTTTTCCTCAAAAAAACACACTATGGCTTATTTTCAAGGGATGTCTTATTTTTTTCCTCCTCCTCCTGCCGCGGCCGGCATTGCTGCTGCTCCTATCACTATGTCTTATTTTCGGGGTATGGCTTATATTCCTTGAATGCTTAAAAATCCTGCTATGGCTTATTTTATGGGGATGCCTTAAAATATGAGAAACAGGGTATATATATATATATATATATATATATTCTTAGCCACAGTTTATTGGAACTGGTGATGATTGGTGCTACAAGTATTATTTTATTTTGTTATTTCATTTAATTTTGTATGTTATTAGCTTCCTTTCCCCCCTAAGCAGACAGAGGGATAAATTTAGAGCAGGTTTTATGGTGCTCATAACCTTCTAGCTAAGATGATATTTTGTTTGTGAACATATTGATACTGAGCCCAGAGAGGCAGCAACTGCCAGGAACTGAAGGCTGTTTAATTAAAATCAAAAACAGCTTTATTGTTCCCAGACAGGAGTGTTGGCCCTATTGAGGGCTTAATGGGTGGCATTAATCTTGAAAATAGAAGGCAAAACACAAAAATAGCATGGTAAAATATTGAAATTTATTGTAGTATAAATATCTCATATGAAACAAATCTCCAATTCCCAGGATGTTTCAAATATGATCTCTTCTTAAAAGAAGCTTTTGGGAAATTATGAAACTAACACACACACACACACACACACACACACACACACACACACACACATATACCTTTACCATGTCTTCTCCTTACTTGTTTCCCACACAACACTAAACAGCCCAAATACCCCAAAACTTTTCCCCATTGGGAAAATCCTCCAGATTTTAGTTGTCCCTTTCTGAACCTGTAAAATATCCTTTTTGAAGCATGACAACCAGAAAAGGACACAAAGCAGTCCAAGAGTGGTCCCACCACCGATTTGTGTAAAGGCATAATAATATTGGCAGTTTTATTTTCAAATCTTTTCCTATTGTTTCCTAACAAGGAATTTACCTGTTTTACAGCTGCCGCACCCTGGGTTTACATTTTCATGGAGCTATCTGCTCTGACCCCCGAGAACCATTTCCTCATCAGGCACCACTCCATTAGCGATTAATAATCAGTGGTTAGTGTTAGATTAGTATTTTGCCCAAATATGCATTATTTTACACTTATTCACATTGAACTTCATTCTCCACAGCTGAGGTAGGGTGCACTCATTTCATGCTGTATTTTAAATTTGGTATCGTCTGGTTTGTTTTTTTAAAATGTAAGTTGCTTTGACAACTTTTCTATAGTATGTGCCAAATAACTATAATAAACAAATGATTTAAAAATCCATTTTAATGCACATTCACAGGTCTTTACAATCTCTTTTTGTCTTTACCAGCTTTGGCTATTTTCAAACATCATCCCGCTTCAGAGCAGTAGAAGTGAGTTTCATAATGTTAAGTCCAATTAGTCTCAATCTGCAGGTCACTAGCAGTAGCAAAGCACTGATAATCACACACTGAGGAAATGATTGCACATTCCCAGTACCCATCCCGGTGAAAGGTGTTTTTCCTCTCTCCTGTTCTTTAAAAACTTGACAGAAGGCATAATTTGAACATCCAAATACAACCTCACCTCACAGAGAAAATCAAGGCAGGGCACATTCTGAGGCGGGAGGGTTATAAAACACCTTGGATACCTCAGCAAACAGTATTATTATTAATCTGACGTTATCTAAGTCTACCAAGAATTGTTTAAATGTTATTCAGCTTTCCCTTTCTTGCAGTTAGCTGCACCGTAAAAGGACAAAAAAATAATGGAAGCAGTTTCTGTTACAACTGAAGTAAACTCTGGTGCATGAAATGTAATAAAAGATCTTCATGGCACTTCATGATACAGCTCGTTGTCTTCATAATTATACCTCACACAAAGTAGCCCACCTGGATAAGCAGACCCCTGTATTCTGTTTGTTTAGTTAGGAATACAGGAAGCTGCCTTATGTTGGGTCAGGCTATTTGGTCTGTCTAGCTCAGTTTCATCTACTATGACTATTTGCTTCTCGAGTCACACTGAAGGGAAGTAAGTTCGACTAGAAGAGAACTAAGAAGAGATCATGTGCAGCTTTGAAAGGCTTTTAGAGGTAAGCTGTTATAAGCGCCGGAAGAAAAGAAAAAGGGGAGAGGAAATGAAGTCAAAGCAGATATCGAATTACCTCTGTCACTCTACAGCTCAAAGATTCTTGCTTATTTTGGTACATGCAAGAAAAATGAATAATTCCAAGTTCAACTCCCTGACTCTCCTGTACTCCCAAAACAATCTTCCTTTCCCCTTTGCACCTCTATGAACATGGTTTTATTGGAAATGAGGGAATAACAGCACCAGAGCATGCCAGGCACTCCTGTCTTTCATTTGAATGTGTTTTAAACATGCAACACCAGATGGCACCAGAGAGTAGAAAACTTTTCTGCTCAATTTTCCATAGGGTCTCCCCCTTTCGTTATAACAATCTAATTTCTGACTTATTTATAAAGGTTTTTTTTCCCTGTGCGTAGATCCACCGTAGAGGTGGCCATAGGTTTGCCTCTGATTTATCTCTTTCAGTCTTGACAGCCAATGTTGTGCTAGGCAGAATTCCACTACTTAAAGCAAATTGCCACCATCTAAAAAGGAACACTGTGTTTACTTATAATATTTTTGGCCCTAATAAGGTTGTATATAGTCTGTCCTTTATCGCAGGAGAGTTCATACAGCAATTAAATACATAAAAACAATTTGATACAAAGAAACCAAAGTCATGGGAGGGTAGGATAGTCAGTGAATTTTTGAAAGTAGAAATGTAAAGAATGGGAGATTATTGATCACATGTTTAAGAAAGAGAAGAAAGATAAGTTTCCTGAATTTCATAGTGACCCATGAGTCTGTGGTCACAACTATATATTGAGGTTATAAGAGCAGATGGGTGCAAGTCTTTGGATGTAACCCACAGTCTATCCACCTTCCAAGAAGCAGAGACTTATTTTGCCCTCTGTTTTGGCACACACACCTCTTCTAAAAGGGGTATAATGTGAAAGTTAAATTAATTTGTGTGCTATGTAAAATGAAGAAACAGAAAGTCATATGAGCCAGTGTGATTGCTTGTTAATTTGCAAAATTTACTAATCCCCAATGGGTCGGCAAGTGGTTAGTGAAATTCAGCTGAATTGGGATGATCACATAGTTTGTAATATAATCAAGAAGGAATTGATTAAACTGCACTTTCAATGTATGTTCCATCCTACTTAATAAAATATCCCACTTAAACAGAAAGCTTCCAACACAGGAAACTATCTTGCATTAATATGGTATAGAAGTGCCCATTCACTATCATTTCAAAGGATATGATTTCGCTCTTTGCAATGTCAATTGAAAACCATTATTTTCTTTTGTTCCAGTGACCATTTAATCTCAATTACGCCACAGGAGAGGTTTCCAGTTCTAAAATGTATTTTTAAGCTGCATTTGAGGCTTTCCTTTTTTTAGATGCAGCAACAACCGTTACGTTTTATAGCACACACATCACAGCTTCAGGTTATAACACCTTAATATTAGAGATGGGCAAACTGCCCATAATCTTATATGTAATTAATTTGGAATAAATGGACTGATTTCCCAGTTGTCAAAAAGTTATTATGAACTTCAAATTAAGTCTGAATCAATCCCTTGGGCTGTGCTAGGCCTTAACTTGGTCTCAGACCACACAAATCAATCTCTCTCTCTCACACACACACACTCTCTCACACACTCACACACTCTCTCTCTCTCTCTCTCACACACACACACCTATTTCCATTACTTACATCAGGCTGAAGGAACATGGACATGAGTACTGTCAGAGGATTGTGCATTAGGAAAGGAGGAGGGATTTTTTTGGTCTGCTGTTTGCAGGACTTGGGTGTAGAAGTCCAGGGTCCTGCTCAGCAGGCCGGGGGTAGGAAGGCCCCCAAGTGAGCCAGGGCTGGCTTACCACATTTTGAAGTGGTAGAGATTTTTGCACATGGCAATAATCTAATCTGGAAGGTACCAGAGCACTGAGTACCACGGCCAAGTCATCTCTGTCCAAAAAGGGACTTGACTAGTGAGCTAGCCAGAGATGGGGAAAAGGCATTCCTAGCCACTAAGGTCACCTGAACTTCCAGTGACAAAGTTGAATCCAAGAGCACCTCCAAACTACATACCTGTTCCATGGGAGTGCAGTCCCCATCCTGGATGGGCCATCTTCCCATCTCCTAGACTCGACAACCCAGGACACATCAAACCTATGCCTTTCCAAGATTCGTTTTGAATTTGTTGGCCCACATCCAGCCCATCACTGCCCCCAGGCACCAGTCTAATGCCTGAATTGCCTCTCCCAAGTCTGATGCAACAGAGAGTTAGAGCTGGATGTTATCTGCATATCGGTGGCACATCATTACAGATCTCTTGATGGCAGCATGGCGGAAAAGCTGGAACCCTGTGGGACACCGCAGGACTACTGCCTTAGTGCCAGAAAGCAGCCTCACGTAACTGCTTTCTGGATTGTGCCCAGAAAGGAATGGAATGGCTAAAGCACAGAGCCTTCCTTCCACCTCCCTGAGACACTCCAGAAGAATGTCACAGTTAACAGCATCAAAAGCCAAGGATTGATCAAGGAGATTGAAGAGGGTCACATTCCCCTCATCTCTCTGCTGACAAATGTCATCACACATACCAAATTGTTCAGTGTCCGCATAACAGGAAAGCATATTCAACAGAGTGAAGGCAACATCTTGGCACACATATTGTAGTCCAAACAGTGCTCCACCGACAGTATTTTATACTTGCTCAGGGAGCAATGACCCTTTTGCATCTCTGTCAGACTCATTACCCTCTCTTTACATAAGGGGACAATGCTTTGAAACTTGTTTGCCAGCTCACAAATCTCTAGTGACTTCTGTATCAAAGTGTTAGTAACTACTTGCAAACTGCATTTAGACCCCAAGTCATGTTCAATTCTAAATTAGTACACTTAGGGATGAGGGTCAGCTATATAATAATAATAATAATAATAATAATAATAATAATAATAATAATAATAATAATTTATTATTATTCTTTGGAAATCACTCGTAGCAGAGTAAGATTGTCTTCCATAAACACGATTTTAACAATGGGTCCGTAAGTGACTATGGAGGCCAATTCTGGATCCACACATCCTTCCACAGCGGGGACATTGGTTTCCAGGTGGGAGTTGATCACGGTGTGGATTTGCCAAGCATGCCTTCCTCTTAGCACGTTTCTCCCTTGCGTCCTGAGATCGAGTTTCTTCAAAACCCATGACACCTTTGGTAAAGGCTGTTCTCCAACTGGAGCGCTCGCAGGCCAGTGTTTCCCAGTTGTCAGTGTTTATACTACATTTTTAAAGATTTGCCTTGAGACAGTCTTTAAACCTCTTTTGTTGACCACCAGCATTACACCTTCCATTTTTAAGTTCGGAATAGAGTAGTTGCTTTGAAAGACGATCATCAGGCATCCACACAACATGACCAGTCCAACGAAGTTGATGTTGAAGAATCATTGCTTCAACACTTGCTTCTTCCAGTACACTGATATTAGTTCGCCTGTCTTCCCAAGTGATGTGAATTTTTTTTTTTTTGGAGACACCGTTGATGGAATCTTTCGAGGAGTTGGAGATGGCTTTTAAAAGTGGTCCATGTTTCACAAGCATATAGTAAGGTTGGTAGTGGTAGTACAATCGCTTTGTAAACAAGCACTTTGGTTTCCTTGGGAATGTCCCAGTCCTCAAACACTCTGCACTTCAATCGGGAGAAAGCCGAACTCGCAGAGCTCAGGTGATGCTGGATTTCGCAATCAATGTTGGCCCTTGTGGAAAGGTAACTGCCTAGGTAGGAGAAGTGATCAACATTTTCCAATGTTACACCACTGAGTTGGATTTGTGGCGCTGCAGAGGGGTTATTTTGTACTTGTTGGTGCAGCACTTTGGTTTTTTGGATGTTGAGTGATAGGCCAAGCTTTTCGTAAGCTTCTGCAAAGATATTTAGGATAGTTTGGAGGTCATCCTCTGAGCGTGCGCACACTACGTTGTCATCAGCATACTGAAGCTCTATGACGGATGTTACGGTAACCTAACTTTTTGCTTTCAGCCTGTTCAGATTGAAGAACTTTCCATCTGTTTGATATATGATTTCTACTCTGGTGGGGGAGTTTCCCGTCGACAAAGTATAAGATCATGGCAATAAAAATAATGAATAGAGTTGGGGCAATAACACAACCCTGTCTAACACCTGATCCCACTGTGAATGGTTCACTTTGAGAGCCATTGTTATCTGTGATTGTTGTTGTCATATTATCATGGAGGAGGAATGGTGTTTACAAATTTATCTGGACAGCCAACTTTCAGAAGGACAGTCCAAAGGGCATTACAATTTACAGTGTCAAAAGCCTTAGTCAGGTCAATAAACGCCATATACTGTACAGGGGTTAGTTTTGCACTCTGCATTTTTATTGAAGCTGTAACAACAACAACAACAACAACAACAACAACAACAACAACAACAACAACAACAACAACAACAACATAATATTATTTATACCCCACCCATCTGGCTGGGTTTCCCCAGCCACTCTGGGCAGCTTCCAACAAAACATTAAAATACAATAATCTATTAAACATTAAAAGCTTCCCTAATTAGGGTTGCCTTCAGATGTCTCCTAAAAGTCTGGTAGTTGTTTTTATCTTTGACATCTGGTGGGAGGGCGTTCCACAGGGCAGGTGCCACTACCGAGTAGGCCCTCTGCCTGGTTCCCTGTAACTTGGCTTCTTGCAGTGAGGGAACTGCCAGAAGGCCCTCTGCACTGGACCTCAATGTCCGGGCAGAACGATGGGGGTGGAGATGCTCCTTCAGGTATATAGCAAGGGGGCACTCATGTGCTACCAATGTTGCTCCATGTGATCATTCTGGAATCAGTTTATGGATATCTCATGAATGGTCACATGGATTATATGTAACAATGGCAAGGTTAATTTCAAATTCACATTTTCTATTGTAATCTCACACCTGCTGCTGGATTTGTTGATCTGCTGGCATAGGACTACTGTTGTACTGGTATTATATTCCATCATTTCATCATGCTGGCATAACTGCTACACCAGCCAATCAATTAACATCTACAGTGCAAGCGACAAGAGTATTTCCTAAAGAAAGAAAACATGTTTTGCAGACATTTTTCCCTTTATAAAATGAACTTTGCCATTTCAGCATCTAATAATAATGATAATGACAACAACAACAACAACAACAACAACAACAACAACAACAGACCATTATTATTTATGCAGTCCTTGGTGTAAAAGTGTGTAATTGCAATTATACACAAGAGAGCAGACAGTGTTAACAATTTTCTCTTAAAAAATGAAGAAGAAAGGCAATAGGGAAAACAGCATTTTACTTGTGAAACAAATTGGGAAACTGATCTGAGATGTCTTGACTACATTAACAAAGAAAGGTTTACTACATAATCAATAAGATCAGGAGGCCAATTCTTGTCTTTTTCACCATTTAAATGAATATTCGTTCTGGCTCCTTTTAAAAAAAAGGGATCAGGGTAGGAAGGTCATCTAAATGTACACAGTTCCTAAGACTTTGTTATTCCCGAAAGCAGATTTCCCCAACCTTAAGAGCCCTTATGCTAACAGATTACAACCCCCGCATCCCCAGCTACATAGTCAGTGGTCAGTAGTTAAGGCTGTGATTTAGGAACATCCAAAGACCCAATGGTGGAAGAAGGCTGCTCTAAAGCAACCAGGAAAAAGAGTCCAGGGCAAGGCTGTGGAGATAGGAATCAGCTTATTTGCAGGTAGCTCTGTTATGATCTCACAGACCAATTCAACCTGGAAGGGTATTGAGGAGGGCAACCCTTGGCAATATCTCAATTGCCAGAGCACCCATCTGTCAAGCTTTAAAAAGATCCAGGGCAGCAAGACAAGGATAAAACTGACAAGTATTACTGTCAATGTGGTTGGATGGAGAAATGATTGATGTGTGTGTGTGTGTGTGTGTGTGTGTGTGTGTGTGTGTGTGTGTGTGTGACACACCATATCACCAGTAGGACAGCCGTATTGGTTTGTCACCACCTATACTGTGCACAGGAATGGACATTCTGCTGTAAAATCTGAAAAGGTACTTGAGGGAATATTTCACAAAGAGTAAAATGTGGTTGTGACTCTTTGAACGACTGTCTTGAAAAAGTCTAAATCTCAAGCTGCCTATAAAGTATTTATTAAAGAAGACTATTTCTGAACCACTCTATTTCAAAAGGTGGTCTCATCCTTAAACAATTACAAAATATAGAAGATGATAATAATATTTGAGTTGAGTAGCTTTGTACATCCAAAAGAAAACCGAGGACAGGGATGCTGTAAAAAGAATTGTGTTCTCTTTTAGCATAAGGTGAAAAGTATTTTGACATGACACTGTAGTTAAAACTGTTATCTGACTGAGTCTGAATTCTTAAAAACATTAGCAAAACCAAACAAAATCCAAGCAGGCTAACAGAAGTTCATAATTAATCATTCAAACAGAAACAACAAAATTATATCTGCTTGGATAATTATCTTTAGCCAGCTATAATGTTAGCTTTGAAAATTGAATCAGAAGTGCTGGAGGCTTGAATGTTATTTCAAGGGAATGGTAGTTCTGGTTACATTTACATTGCAATTCGGCACAGAATTTTATTACTTGCACTTACATATACAGGGAAAAAAATAAACTGAAATGGCTAATTTAGTTAAAGGGAAAAGAAGCACAAAGATTTCCATAACAGCCTGCATTCTTCCTGCCAGTGCAACTGCACATTCGTTTGAGTACCCTTGTAATAGGTAGATGGATATAAGAAATAACACGTTTTGATGTCTATGTTATATGATATTCCTTCATTAAGACAGCACAACAAATCTGTAAAATATCTGATGCTATATAAATAGTATTAAAAAAACCACCATTTCAACTGGACATATTCTAAGAACAGAAGGCTGTATTGTGAAGGTGCCATGAAAATCTAAGCTCTTTGGAAGCTGACATATTTCGTATTTTGGTCTTAAAAGCAGACCTGCAATGTGGACTTTAAAACTATATTATTTCTCATGGCTCATGAGCACACTGCCATATACAGTGTTGGTTTACTGGGGTGGGAGCAGAGGGCATAGAGATATTCTGCCTCTTAGAGATGGGACTGTAAAATCCCTACTTCTGCCACTGCCACTACTGGCCCAGTCTCTTATATAGAATTTAAAGGGAAGAGGGAAGAAAGATCTGGACATCAAGGTGATAGCTGAGTAGGAGGGAAGACAGGATAAATTGGGGGTTTCCTGGTCCAGCTCCAAATTTAATTCAGTGGCATAATGTTCACCTCTCAATTGAGGCAATCATTATGAGCTCCTGTTATGAGCTTGTATCTGGACCTGAGCCCAAAGAACTTCACTGGCATCTGTTACAAGCTGTGACTTAAAAACTGAATTCAACACTTCTTGATATGTATATTGACCAGGATCCTAAGATAGGTTTCTTTGTTTAAATTTCCACCCCCCACCCTTCCTCTCAAATGAGCCCATGTTACGTTAAGGAAACTTTCCCATCTCCTACTCTCCCTGTAATCACATGTGTGACACAAAATGCACATCCAGAAGGTCAGAGGATAGGGCACTCCTAAACAATGGAAAATGGGATGCTGGATATGGATGGGATGGGAGGTATCCCTTCTGAGAACTTAAAAACTCCACCTTCAGGAGGTGCCCACCTCCACCAGTCCATTTCACATTGATCAGGAAGACACCCTGATACCCTCCCCACAATATGATGGTACAGGTGACTGTAGTAGGAGATGGAAAACTCTCCTACCATGAACTTCCTTAAGTTATCATAGGATCAAAGCAATCATCTTTACCAAAATGCTAACTATAGCTGATCACCAGCATAACTTTGGGTCAGAATGTTGATGGCTCAGGATGAAACTAATTTACCGCTGTTCTACCACGGTGATGTAATATGTGCATACCAATCAAGGCACAAGACCTAGCATGCCCAGCACTGTCCTTGAAATACAGATGGAAGATTTAATTTAGGTTTTGAATCAGAGTGAAATAGAACTTTGTTCTCAAAAGGAGCAAAACAATGTTGATAAGGATCATTCTAAGTTGTCATACAACAAGTAGAATAAATGGCAGGATATTCCTTGTGTTGAAATTTGCTTTTTTTTGGACAAACAACAAGCTAGATAATCTGCTTCTGGAATAGGAATGAAGGAGAAATTAGTTTGTCCCACTTTTCACAGAGGACAAACCCAATCTCACATTTCTGAACTTGCTTGCAGATCAGAATGGGACTTCTAGCTGGCTTATTCAATTATCTGGATTTGGTGATGCAGTTTGTGTGCACTTTTAACAACCACCACCACCACCACCACAACAACAACAACATGAAAGCACATGTAGCATTAAAATACATAAAGTGGGTGTTTTATGTTTATAAAGTGTACAAAATATTTACAATTTAATTTTCTTCTGGACTTTCAAAGTGGGATGGGACAGACCTATAACTGAGCACCAACAAAATTGAAAAGGGGTCAGAATTAGACTGAAACAAGAGAGGAAGTATTTTCTCTCTCTCATGTCTACAACAATTTTTCCCAGAATCTGTGACTGGGACTTCTCAGTTGGGACAAAATTACTTAGCACCTATTTTTATTGCCTCTGGGCACAAGTAGTAGTCTTCAGCCCTTGAAGATCCAGTGTTGCACTGCCTTTCATGCTACACTTGCTAGGAAACATTTTGGGTAAAAAAAACTGGTTACACAAACACTACATCAGATGAGTGTACACACAGATCAGAGGTGAAACTATTAGTCCCCATTTAAGAAGAACTGAAATATCTTCCAAATACATATTTAAGTATTTTGCCATCAAATTAATTATCTCTCTCTCCCCTCCCCACTCTCTTTGAAAAAAACAATGAGTTAAACTGGAAAGTGAGCAAAACATTCATTATGCCAAGATAGTTTAGCAAGACTGCAACACCCTTGGAAGAATAAATTTGATCATTATTTAGTATCTATCTCACCACTCAGGGCAAACAGGATATGAACAGCAACAACTAAGCACATTGTAAAAACAGGATTTTAGTTTATTCCATTGTTTCCTTGCACTGCTAGAAGTTGGTAATGTGAAAATGAACCATATTAGTTCTAAAAGGAAAACTAAGGGTTTCCTATGAAATTCTATTTTAAGAAATAACAATGGGAAACTATTTAATCAGGTAGAACTCTAAAACCATTCCCAGTTTCTATTAAGACTACAATCTTTCTGCACACTTGAACTGATAAATGAGAGCCAGCATGCATATAAAACTTGAACTCTGCATCTATGGCTGTAATTTTGATGCTATGATAATCTGTTGAGCTTCGATTTCGGATGTGGATATCATTGTTCATCTGAGACAAGTATCCTGGTGCACATTCTATGGAGAGGAAGTTAGCTGGTAGCTGAACAAGTAAGGAGTTGCTCAAGCTATACAGACACAGGGGAAATCAGGTGCTGAGCACACATCAGAATGTGAATTTGAGTGTGGATGTCTATAAACACTGCCTTACTTTCAGTGGGATGACAAGTCTTATGTGCATTCAAATGTTCATTACTATCCACAGCTAGTCCATACATGTGGTGTCCTGATCCATGGAGTTGTCCACCATCATAGGAAAGTGAAAGCAGAAGCAAAATGGGTATCACAATGCAGGTCAGGTCTTTGGGAAAAGATGCAAGTTCTGTTTCAGTACCATGGCTAGCAGCTGAGGCAGAAATTACAAGCAGTCTTCAAAGGGTCTTGAGCAACCAGCAGAACTTCATTCTTTTGGCCTAATAATTAAGATGGGAACCCTGTCCCTTGAGTGTGGCATCTAACCAGTTATTGGCTTTTCTAGGCAGTGGAGTTTTAAACTTTTTTCCTGAGAATTCAAGGGGTGCTAGTTCCACACTGAGTGGATCCAAATGGGGAAGACTGGGAGGTTGTGTCATCATCTCAGATTGTACCATGGTGATGGGATAAAATCAGACCAAATATTTAGGCCAAGGGCTGGCATGCCATTGGGTCCCAGGATCAGTTCATCATTCTGCAAGCCCCATGTTGATGGAATGGATCCGCTGGGTTTGGATAACTCCAAACCTGTATGATGGGAGTCGGCCAGTGTTGAACCTTGCCATGGTGCAAGCCAAGCAAGCACATCTCACTGGGGTGCAGATTCCAACCAGGCAGATACCAAACCCACGCTTGGGTTTGTCGTGGTCAGTCCTCCCCTCAGGCTCCTTATACGTCAACATATACTGTGTTGGTCCTGATCAAGGCCATTTCCACCTTCATACAAACAGTGTCCTTCTGCCTAACAAAGGAAAGCCATGATTTTACTGAAAGGTGTGTTGGGGGGAACCCAACCAAGTGCCAATCAAGTTGAGTGGAAAAATTCATTTCCAGCCCTGTCAACTAGCAACCCAAAATTGCTCAGTGAAGGCTCTAACACGAGGGTGGATGGGTGGGAAACTCTCAAAGCAAAATGGCTGTGAGCTCAAGGGGAAGAATCCTTATATAGGCTTTTGCCTCCCCTTTTCAGCAAGGGCTTATGGGACAGCTTTATCCCATGAGCCCATCACATATAAAGGATATTGGGCAAAACCTTGCCCAGTATTTTGCTGTAATCTATGGGTCACAGTGCCACCGGGCAAAGATGTCCAGTGCTTATTGGGCACAGAACAAGGCTTAAAGAAACACCTAGCTACTTAAAATTAGAGACAACTTATTTCAATAGTGCACAGAATCAAATGTTCTTCACCAGTTCTCTCAAACTCCTAGAAGTGTGTGTGCATGTGTGTGTGTACACACAGATACACCCCACAACTGAATATGAATAGCTTACAAATGATATTTTGTGTCTCTGAAATAGTGTTAGGGATATAGAGTATATCACATCAACATTCAAAAAAGTCCCAAGCCTATGATAATATTTTCACAGCTGAGAGCACAGTGTTTCAACAGCGGCAATTCATATTGGCTAAGGGAGAGTACTCATTTTTCCTAATATACTCAAAGGTCATGTAGTAATTCTGCAGGAGTATGAGAGACAGAACAAGATAGATGGAGAGATAAAAGTGTTCATGTGGCAACAGCTATGAAATGTATCAGTATAGACTACTCTGCATGAGTTTCTGATGGTCAACAGTGATAAGGACTTGAATTTTTTATTCCTAAATTAGCAAATAAACAAAAATAAGGAAACTCAAGAGTGTTTCTTCTGATACAGTGTATTTTGGCTTAAACCATTAATGTTATATACTGTCAAATAAACTGTACACAATAGATTTATTTATTGAATTAGCATCCCTCCTTTCCACCAAATTGTGCTCAGGATGGCTAATAAGAGTAACACAAATACAATAAAATACTGTAAAGCAGCAATAATAAAAAAGTAGACTTAAGGGGGGAGGAGTTAAAATGCATTCAAACTAATACATTGAATGATGGAAGCTTTGCATTGTTCTATCTTTGACTTTATTATATCATTTTTTTGATTAAAATGTATTGGTGGGATTTTGCTACCATATTATAAACCAAAAATAAGTGTTTAGCATTCCTTGCTTCTTAGAGGCAGTAGTGAGACACAATTGTCCCATCCTTAGTGGCCTCTGTGCACAACATTCTATCCTTACTGCTTTACAGATCTATTAGTCCTTACAGCATAAGGGAGGGAAGGACTACGTCATGTGTAATTCGTATGGCACTGTGTCACATTTTTAATTTAGCTTCATTCTTTATCGGGTTCAGGCAATAGACCCAAGGACCAACTGGGCAAGTGGTAAAACAAACAAACAAACAAAAAACACCCCCAATTTTTATTTGTTGTTGTTGTTTTGCTTGTTGGAAGCATTTTTTTTAAAGTATGTGTCATTGAATTCTTTATCAAGGCTATTAGCAATCCTGTCTTATAGCATCTTGGGGGAAGGGGGTGAGTCCCAATTGAAAGCGAAATCAGATGCTTAATTGCTTTGGAACCTTAAGAATATAAATTATTTCTGTAAAAAAAGAAGAAGATTGTTTTTTAAACTGCTAGCCCAAGTGAGAATAGAGCATACTCATGAATTACAATGAGAACTGACAATTTGAGCCATTACTTTATCCTTGTAATGGCATTTTACAAATGTACAAGAGTAGAAGGACTGAGATTCTGACAAGTGAAAATGGAAATGCAAAGCAGTGAAATCTCACAATTAGAATCACTACCTTCACAAAATAATGACAGTGCAGACCCAGGAGCTTTAAACAGATCAAAACAGAAAACAGAACACAATTGAAATTCTCATGAATAAAGTGCCTGATGCAATTTTGCAGTGGGAGGAAACAAAACTGCTTTGCTGTACACATCCCTGTCGCTGTGAAACTTTGCTTGCTTGCCTATAAGAGTGAATGCTGCAGTTTGGCCCACAAAGAAAAGAAAGGCCTGGGTAATTCTTCATTCCAGACACCACCCACAGTCCTGCCTCTCTGAAGGCGAACCACTGCCATGGTGGACAGGTGGGAAAATGAAGCAGAGGGCCACTACTGCTATCCACCATGCCACTGTCTAGTTGCTTCCACAGTGCCACTTGCTTCCACAGTGGGCTAGATCAGTTGATACTTGCACCCAATCTAATTCACTAACTTGCTGAGGAGCAAAGCCACACCTCTCTCCCCAGCCAACATTTTGCCTGCCCCAGTGGTCATCTACCCCAATATCCTATCCAAGAATTCTGAATATGTTTGGATATTCCCTGGGCACTTCATATTGGCTAGATATCATCCAGATATCTGTATCTGATTCCAACATTTTATATTCAATAATATTTGCTACCATTTGATCACTGATAGCAATCCTTTTTCACATTAGACAGTTGATGGCACAGTAGTCAATATTTGACATATTTAATATTGACACGGCTTCCTTTAGGAGGTGCAAAATGCTAAATTTCTGTTCTCCTCCTCCCTCATATTTGCATTATGCCTGACTGCATTCCACATACTCACAATGATATACAAAGATAACTTTAAATAGCCAGAACTGTGATGCACAAACCCAATTGCAGCATTTTTATTCAAAATTATTGCTTTGTTGCAATCATTTTTACATTATTTTAAAAAGCCATTTGCCTCTGTAGTTCTACCTTTCAGCCATAAATCTCTGGATAACAATAAGCAGCTTATTGCTGTAACTGAGTAAATCAGGAAATTTTAGTTCCTATGAGCCTATTTTCATAGGTAATTGATATTATTTTTGGCAGGTACTCGCATTAGTGATGAACAACAGTATGGAAGGGTACATATCCATAGTGTAAGACACAAGCTATTGATAATTACAGATACAATGCAGAAATAACTCATGCCTTTTTAACCTGGAACCTGTAAACTGATGAAACCCTCAGCTGGCACAGCCGAATTGCTGGTAGCATTTTTTAAATTGCTAATAAGCTTATTTCCCTTGAACATTATGTTTATTACTTCTCGCCCTTCTATCCCATGTTACCTAATATTTATCTTGCACTTAAACTTCTGAAAGGTAAAAGTAAGGCAGATCCTAAGCTTTGGGATATTTCCAATTTACTTCAATGGAATATACATCAAGGGCTCGGGATCTTAGAAAACATAAGAGACTTTCTAGGTAAAAGGTAAAGGGACCCCTGACCATTAGGTCCAGTCGTGACCGACTCTGGGGTTGCGCGCTCATCTTGCATTATTGGCCGAGGGAGCCGGCGTATAGCTTCCAGGTCATGTGGCCAGCATGACAAAGCCGCTTCTGGCAAACCAGAGCAGCACATGGAAACGCCGTTTACCTTCCCGCTGTAGCGGTTCCTATTTATCTACTTGCATTTTGACGTGCTTTCGAACTGCTAGGTTGGCAGGAGCTGGGACCAAGCAACGGGAGCTCACCCCGTCACAGGGATTCGAACCGCCGACCTTCTGATCAGCAAGCCCTAGGCTCAGTGGTTTAACCACAGCGCCACCTGGGTCCAAGAGACTTTCTGCACCAGGCCAAAGGCATAACATCTAGTTCTACAGTTGCCACCCTGCTACTTATTGGAAGCCCACAAACAGGAAGTGAGTGTGCCAACACTCCAGGGGCGTAGCCAGGATCAAATTTAGGGGGGGGGCAAGGGGCGGGGGCAAGGGGCGGGAGGGGAGGGGCCACAGCAGAAATGTGGGCAGGGCCACGTGGCCTGCGCCTCCCAGGTCTTCGGAGGAGGCGGCCCCAGGCTCCCGCTCCCGGTGCGAAGCTCCAGAGTCGCGCAGGGAACGCGAGCCTGTGGCTGCCTCCTCTGCGCCTCCCAGGTCTTCGGAGGAGGCGGCCCCAGGCTCCCGCTCCCGATGTGAAGCTCCAGAGTCGCGCAGGGAACGCGAGCCTGTGGCTGCCTCCTCCGTGCCTAGGTCTTTGGAGGAGGCGGCCCCAGGCTCGCGTTCCCTGCGTGACTCTGCAGCTTCACGCCGGGAGCAGTAGCCTGGGGCCGCCTCCTCCGAAGACCTGGGAGGCGCGGAGGAGGCAGCCACAGGCTCGCGTTCCCTGCGCGACTCTGGAGCTTCGCGCCGGGAGCGGGAGCCTGGGGCTGCCACACTGCGCCCCTCAGCCTTTGCTTCTAGGGGGGGCAATTGCCCCCTCCTGCCCCCTGCCTACGCCCATGCAACACTCTCCCCACTTGTAACTGGTATTTAGATGTGCACTGCCTCAGACGGTGGAAGTAGAGTATAGCTCAGGCATAGGCAAACTCTGGCCCTCCAGATGTTTGGGACTACAATTAGCTAGGGATGGTGGAAATTGTAGTCCCAAACAACTGGCGGGCCGGAGTTTGCCTATGCCTGGTATAGCTGTTGTGCCTAGTAGCCACTGGTAGTTTTAGTCTCCATGAGAATGTGAGATGACATGGAATACCTTACCTCTATAAAGTACACTGGAATTAGGGAATGAGGTGTAGTGATGGCATGAAAATGGACAGTGGTGTAGTATTTTACTAGTTATGGTTGTTTGGGGGGGGGGTGAAATACATATTTTTGAAAGATGAAAAAAACACTCCTCCTTCCACCTGACCTGACTGAAATGTGGCAGGATTAACATCCTGTGGGCAAGTTACATGCAGCTTTGTGGGGGGGGGGGAGGATGGGACCAGGAAGTTGTGGTTATTTTGGTTTTTCAATGCAAGTGGATGGGACAACGGATGCTTCAGTTTTCCAAATATTGCATACGATTCGGGATCTGAGGTGAAGTGAGGATGCCCCAAAGTGATCTGAAACAAACAGGGATGTGATGTGAAGCATGGAAGTGGGTCCCAAAGTGAAGCGGCCAAGCTCACATAGTCTAATATACATAGTGGAGCTCAAAAAATTAGGCACTTAAAATCTGAATTAAGTAACTTGCAAGCTAAATACACGTTCTTTGGGTTTGCTAAATGAGTTCAGTAATGAGTTCCACACCATACAGCTCAGAATTGCAAGGGCATTACCGGTAGCCATCTTAAGACAAGATGCTGTGTAAACTGAAGAACAGGTGGCATTAGAATGATAAAAGCTGTTGGCTAAAAAAGAACACTCAATGTCCAATTCTGAGAAGAATTACTTAAGAACTCTAGCTTGAAGGAGATTGAGACAAATGGATTGTTCTACCTTAAGATAAAAGGACACTAGTGTTCCAGTCAATGTAGGTGACTTTAACATACCTGTCAAGAAGGAAGGTCATTGTGACCACTGCATCTTGAAACAGAAGCTTGACACAATTAGAATTTGAGTAGCTTTCAGCTGGTTTCTATTATATTGCAAGTGACTGTCTATTAACCACTTAAGTGCTTCTTCTCAAACCATTTAAACCAGCAATATGCTATGTTTCTCAACTGTTGCCTCATATTGTCAGGTACCTTACAATCAAAATGGCACACTTACCATTGTAGAACAGCTGAACTCCACTGCTCGACTGTCTAAAAAAGAACAACAAAGAAATTTTGTAGAAGTACATCTGAAAATAAAATGCTATTTTGTACCTGGTAAATTTAGCACTCCTGAAAGGTGAAAATGAAATCTCACAGCCAAATTAACCGTTCTGTGAAGAGGTTGCAAAGTATAGCTAAACTAGTGTTTAGCTATGTTAGAATATATAAAGTGACAATACTAGGCTTCTATTACTCCTAATCCCCAAGTTTCTCCTCTGGGAATGTACAAATAGGGAAATACAAGTGGAATTCTGCAACAAAATGTTGCTGAACTCAGTACTTTTCCTTCCCCAGGTTTTATCTCAGCCGTCAACAAGTATTCCAGGACTCTGGGTATGCTTAGTCCTCATTGGGCTAGTATTTTGAGAACTGGTTTCAAAGCTGTTATATGTGTAAATTGTTGATATTTTCAGGGGAACTTGCTAAAAAAAATGCTTCTCATCAATATGAATATGAGAATTAGGGGTGGGGGGTCAATACAGATAAACTCAGCATAAATAAATTTCAGAAAATTCCACTTGTAAAGAGTGTACCAAGTTGGGGATGGCTTACTTGCAGCATTAATGACCATTACTGATTTTGCCTCCCATGTATCAGTGAGTGCACATTAACCCAAACCCCTCATCCTAAAGGACACATACACAAGGTTGCTCTGCTCTGAATTTTCATGTTTCTGATCATGTCATATGGAAAATGAGTCTCCCCAAGCCCAAAGGTTGCATTCAAGTCAATTGTGGAGTTAGCAGAAGCCAGAACAATTATTCCTGCTAGTGCACTGGGTATTCCCCACCCCACCCTGGGTGCCTCCACACCCACCCCAGATCTACTGCAGAAGGTTGGAAGACCTCCCCCCCCCCCCCAGAAGAGTGAGCAGGGAGGAGGAGCAAGGAGATTATTCTGTCAAGCAAGCAGAAATGGATGTGCTAGCAGAACCATCTCCTTAGTGCCATCTTGAATACAACTCTTGCATGCTGTATAACCCTTTACCTTTCCCCAAAATATATATTCTATAAACAAGGACGACAGGAGGAAAGGCACAAAGGAGAAACCTGCTCTTCAAGTCTTTCAAATGTGCTTGCACAAATATCCCTGTGAATAGGAGTTTGCCAGGGATTTTGAGTCCTACCAACATGAGTTTGACCAAACTGCGGGAGGCGGTGGAAGACAGGAGTGCCTGGCGTGCTCTGGTCCATGGGGTCACGAAGAGTCGGACACGACTAAACGACTAAACAACAACAACAAATAACAACAACAACTACATCTACAAAGTACAGTTTCAATTAATCCTTCTTCAAGGTTGTACCTGTTGAAAAGGCATCTTCATCCCTACTGCTAGCAGGCTAAACATACCCAGCTCCCTAAGACGTTCCTCATAAGGCATTGTTTCCAGGCCTTTGACCATTTTGGTTGCCCTCTTCTGGACACGTTCCAGCTTGTCAGTATCCTTCTTGAACTGTGGTGCCCAGAACTGGCCACAGTACGGTACTCCAGAGCAGAATACAGTGGTACTATTACTTCCCTTGATCTAGACGCTATACTCCTATTGATGCAGCCCAGAATTGCATTGGCTTTTTTAGCTGCTGCATCACACTGCTGACTCATGTCAAGTTTGTGGTCTACCAGGACTCCTAGATCCTTTTCACATGTACTGCTCTAAAACCAGGTGTCTCCCATCCTGTATTTGTGCGTTTCGTTGTTTTTTGCCCAAGTGCAGTACTTTACATTTCTCCTTGTTAAAATTCATCTTGTTTGCTTTGGCCCAGTTGTCTAATCTATTAAGGTCATTTTGAAGTGTGATTCTGTCCTTTGGGGTATTAGCCACCCCTCCTAATTTGGTGTCATCTGCAAACTTACTCAGGATGCCCTCAAGCCCATCATCCAAGTCATTGATAAAGATGTTGAATAAGACTGGGCCCAAGACAGAACCCTGTGGCACCCCACTAGTCACTACTCTCCAGGAAGAAGAGGAGCCATTGATGAGCACCCTTTGGGTTCGGTCAGCCAGCCAGATTATTGGGGTATGTCCTACAAACTGCAGTTTATATGTTTTGCCATTACTGAGATTGTGCTGTTACTCTATAACTATTTGCAAGAAAGAAGAGCCCAGCACTTGGGTGGATCACACGAACATTTGGACAGACTGATTACAAAATTTGCATGCAAAAGGTATATGGTTGAAAAAAGAATTATTTGGACTTAGGGAAAGAGTAATTGCATTGTTCTTCAGATTACTAATTCTTTTAACCCTTTGTGGGAAATTGCTGTATTGTTCTGTTTAACTAAATGATTTTACTTTAACTTTTTGCAAGTTTTATTCCAGCTAATCTCTGTAGTACCCAAATAGGCCTCATCACCACGGCTTCTAAATCAATTAAATTGCAACTATCACTATGTGACTGCTAAGATAAGATATAAAGTTAAAGCAGACTTTCTATCTGTGCTGGATGATAATGAACATATAAATATTTATGCGGGTTGTTGTTGTCTTAAAAAAACTCACCATATGGGGATTTCCCATATAGTCAGAATATATTGTAGCATTATTTTTCAGAAAAGTTCTGCCATCATCTTATCCCAGTGACAAGAACTTTCAGAGATATCTGTTCTCTATCTAGAACATGGAATAAAAGAGAAAGATCACCCCAAAGGGTTTTTCTCCACAAAGTTCTCAGCTTTGCTAAGATTTATCAGTAAAGGAAGAAATGAGGCATGAGAATCTCCTGTGGCTTCAGAAACTATTGAAGAAAAGCTAGCAACTGTTTTAGCTACAGGATTTAAGAGATTAACCCAATATGGTTTAGATTCAGTTCAGCATATGGGTGCTAAATGTTGTATCTTCTAAGATGTCTACTGAATGCTCATGCAGTGGAACCAAAAGGAAAGTGAGAAGATTTAAGAGACAGCAATTCCTGATCAGAAAGGGCAATCAGACACCACTTTAGGTTAACTTTCTGACATCTGAAAATAGGTTGTCTTTTGTGTATCTTTATTGTATTGTGGAGGTTATACAGAGGAACATTTCAGAGAGCTTTATTTCAGTGTGTCTGCCTCCTTGCTTCATAATGGAGTGACACATTTCATAGACAAACTGTGGATGCAACAAAACAGAATGATAGGCAACTCTACACAAAGTCTGTAACTACAAACATGCATAGGAAAGTGGGACATTTTATTAAAACGATGCAAATTATTTACAGCCAAGCAAGTGACTGCATAAAACAAAATCGAAACAGAAGCTATAGGAATTTCCAGACTGAACAAATTTCTCACCCTTTCCTACTTATTGCTGGCTAGAGAAACTTCATCCAGTTGGAGGAGTTCACATTTGAGAGATCATATTGAGAAATGTTTCCAATTACTTCCATGTAGCTGCCATATCTTATAAGGTCAGTCATGAGAGACTTTTACCATAAGTGATTTTTTCCTGCCCCTGAATAAAATCATGATTTAAGTAGCTATAGCTAGCAAATCACTTCCCGTTTCTTAAAGGCACATGAGCTGCTTCCAGTTACAAGTGCCACTTTTGCTATGCATGCAAATGTAATCCTGAATTTTCAGTGGCTTGTTGGATAATCAGTATCTGCTTATTCATCATTATTCAGTACTCATAAGTCCTTATTTAAGTCTTCAAGTTTCTGGCATATAAGCCCGAAAGCATATACTGCACATATTTAAAAAGTAGTGGAATAGTTAAAAAAAAAATTGCCTCAGTTCCCTAGAGGAAACTGGTTGCTAAAAGAATTAAAAATCTTGTTAAAGAAAATTTGTTCATGCACAAAATACTTCTGTTATGTTCTGTTTAATTACTCACCTACATAAAGTTAAGAACCATCTGTTCAGGATATGAAAATGCAGAATGAGATGGTGGGAAACAATTATTTTAATAGTGTCTAAGATAAATGGAGGGATCATTTGCAGTAAGAGGAAATCGGGTTAGTACTCTTTCCAACATCTAGGTGGTAGGTATTTACTGGGGACGATAAAGTGTGTGCAAGAGGTTGTGCCTATTTTACAAAACAGATCAGTTTTGAGAATGGCCATGAATGAACATTACTGAGAACACACGTGGATTTGGCAAACAAATTATGAAAGCTATAAAGATAATACTAACTAGATCTTAAATGGTTCAGGATCACATTGAGAGGAGGAAATAATTTTGTCTGATATGGAAGATGAATACCAAATCAGATCATTTGCTCACCTAGCTTAGTACAGTATACTGGTGGGCAGTGGAGTTTCAGGCAGGGGTCCTATCTGGATAGGCCTGAGACTGATCCTAGGACCAGGACATATGCTCTACTACTGAACAACATGCCTCCTTTAAAGCAGAGGGTATCAGTAGTACCCAGTGTGAGTTAGTCGATGGTGTGAAGCACAGATGTCCTGATCTTGTAAGTCTATGATCTTTGCCAGGGGTCAGCAAGGTTTATCTTGCCTGGGCTGAATTGGTCCCACAGAGATCCCCCCATGGGCCGGATCGCACCCCACCCCATGCAGTTTTTGGTGTCTGTGCATGTGCAGACACGATTTTCGGTGCCGCGGAAGCAAGTCCCCACATTGCAGTGCGCCATAGCTGCCAATTTTCCCTTTTCTCACAGGAAGCCTATTCAGCATAAGGGAATTTCCCTTAAAAAAGGGATAACTTGGCAGCTATGCAGTGCACCAGTTTAGCGCAGTGCACGAGCGGGCAACTCGGTTGGGGGGGTGGCTCATGGGCCAGTCAAACGACCTCCGTGGGCCACATCCGACCCATGGGCCTTAGGTTGCTGACCCCTGATCTTTTCAATGCTGCTTTCATTTGGGATACAGCACGTGATGCATTTGCAATGGCTTACCACTAATGACATTTTATCTGTTTTTTTTTAAAAAGCTGTTTAGTACATTCCATCCATATGTGAATATTTTCCAATTAGGCAAAAAATAAAATAAAACCAAAATTGGAAGAACAAACCACAATAAAATCACAGCAAAAGTCCTGTTGGAGGATGACATACAAAAACAAGATACAGTAAAAGCCACTCATGCTAAGTGGTGTACAGATGGGCTCTGCCAGGCCATTTCTCAGGGAACACCTGGAGGCATCTCTTGCTTGCAGTAAATCAATGCAATTACACTTACGCCTAAGCATAATTATCAATTAATGAGTTCTGCGTATTAATAAGCTTAGTTATTGATGCATTATCCTTAGTGTCTTAACTCCACTTTTTCTAATTAAAATGGTTTGCATGTGTCCCTATAGCTATTAAAGAGATAGCCACAAGAAGTAATTAGTAAGGACATCCATAGTCATCTTCTGCTTCCTCTCCTTTTTCTTACACAGGAAGAGATAAGGGCTCTTTCATGAAAATGGCTTTATGTTTACTAATTTATTGTCCACATACTTCCAATTAAAAAAAGATTAGAACTAAATGGACACTCCAGTATGAGTTGAAACAAAATAAAAAAATTCCTTCCAGTAGCACCTTAGAGACCAACTAAGTTTGTCAAGTTTTATACTGCAATAAAGATGTGTGTTAAAGGGTGTGGGGATGGCATGCCTTAAATACAGCGTGAATTTAATTAGGGTGAGTGTGACAGAATTATCCAGCGTAGCTTCATTAGTAGGTAGCAAGATTACATGGCAAACCTGGTATAATTTGTCATTAATACAGTGAGGTAGCCAAAAGCATTATTTTCTCAGGTCTTCTAGAACATAGCTCCTTTTTACCTCCTACGCCTAAATATATATTGTACTGTTATTACATTTGTTTAGCTATTTAAAGCAGCTTTGGGGAACCTCTGGACCTCCAATGTTGCTGAACTAAGATTCCTATCATACCTTGGCTATTGACTATGCTTACTGGGGCTGTTGGGGGTTCAGCAAAGTCTGCAGGTCCAATGCCCCTCTAACACCAGGTATGAATCCACATTGTAGCCATACAAACAACTTTAGATGGGACTCAGAACAAATCTAACTTCCAAACTGAGACCAAATAATCATAGATTTGAAAACCTCCCTTACAAATCATCTAGCCCACCCCCGTTTGGTGCAAAACAAACCCCAAACCCTCAGTCACTACCTGAGAATATCCGCAGGAAGACAACTTGCCACACATGGACAAATGGTTCCATTGCTGAACTCAGCAGTGGACCGCATGATGAGGCTGCCCTCATCTGACCTCTCAGTTGAGTCACTGCAGCATACTGTGAGGCACAGCAGTAGCTAGGTTGGCATGTTGCAAATGCACCAGTAGAGCTGGTGCTCCTGTTGTCATTTTTGCACCACGGCTACCTTGCTGCCATTGCATCTTTCTACTTCCCAGTATGTTGCAGTGACTCAGCCAGACGGCGGTTACAGTAGGTGAGTGGCTCAGCCCACACCATGCTGTCCAGTGCTGATTGAACTGTTATTGCTATCAGGAAGCATATCCTAATATTTAACCCATTAGATCTAGTCCTGCCTTCTGGAACAGGACCAGATATTTTTCTTTCTTTCCTGAACAACTCTTAAGCTCTGTAATCACCATAGCTGCCAAGTTTTCCCTTTTCTCGCGAGGAAGCCTATTCAGCATAAGGGGAAATCCCTTTAAAAAAGGGATAACTTGGCAGCTATGGTAATCGCTTTGTGAGTATGTTTATTAACTGAAATTAAAATCAATAATTTTTTTTTATAAAAAACAAAATTAGAACACAAAATACATAAAAAGAACAAATAACACACACCCTCATAAACACATTTAATAGGTAAAGGAATGTTTAATCAGCCCAAGGCTTGGTTATAGAGAAACATCTTTACCTGGCTCCTAAAGCTATGCAATGAAGATGCCAGGGAAGCCTTCGCCAGGAGAGCATTTCACAAATCGGAAGTCACCACAAAAAATGCCCATTGTCATGTTGCCGCCCTCTGGCCCTCTCATGGAGGGGTCTCATGAAGAAGGGCTTTAGATAAGGTCAGTTCATATGTGGGGTGGGGTGATGGTCCTAGAGGTATTGCAGTCCTGAGCTGTTTATCATAATTCAATGGCATACTCCATCCAAGGAAAAACCACTTGAGGAAGGTCTGGAACAGAGCCAGTGAGAAGTGTGCTCTGGGAAGTAGGGGTGGCTGGGGAAAGTCTTGCAAACTGGACAAAGTGGTCTGGATGGATGCATTTGGCCCTTAGGCCCATAGTTCCCTACCCCTGGTTTAGAGGAAAGCTTATAGTTCAGTAGAAGTAGACATAGCAACATGTTGGTCTGTTAACAAAAGTGGCAAGTATAACAAATGCACAAGCTAGAAGCACATCTCTAATAACCAAGATTAGCTTGGTTTTTCATTGTAAAAGTTCACTGATATTGAGGGCAGGCACCCTCACACAAGCCCACAAAAATGTGGGAACTTTGAATAGCTTAGCCCCAAAGCTCACACTTTTCTCCTCTGCATTCCCAGTTGGTGTTTCCTTTCAGCCTTCTAAAATGCAGTGATGTCATCTTGTTGGCATTGACATGACCTTATATTGCAGGCTTAGCATTAGCTTACTGTCAATCTGTTAGCAGGATCTTTCCAAGGTATTGCTGGATTTGGTGAGACATCAGCTGTGACATCAGTTTTTCCTGATATTTTATCTGATACTAGTCAAAGACATAGAAAATGTTATCCCTTTGTCATCTGCCCACATGTTATCATTCCTAAGCCACAAATATAGTGTGAACATGAATCATGAAGCTGCCAGGAACTGGAGAGAATGCTCATTTCCCAGTTTTAACAATGTTAACCAAAATGCAAGCCAGATTTTTCCATGGAAGAGAAAGCTTATATATCTTCTCTTTCCAAGGACCACTTGACATATTCACTGTCACCACAAGTGGACAATATAGACCTGTAAAGGAGCTTATGTGTTTCGTGTTTTTTATATTGTAATTTTATGTTGTGAACTGTCCCAAGATATACTGGTATAGGCTAGTATACAAATTTAATGAATAGTAACAGTAACAGTAACAACAACATATTTTATGTGCATAATAAGCTTTACAAGTAATATTACTACAATTATTATTATTTTCCTTTTTAAACTTTCTCCATTCAGCAAAGAAATAGGGGCCACTGACAGTAAGTCACTGAAGCTCTTAAGAACAAGCCTGCTGGGTCAGGCCAATGGCCCATCTAGTCCAACATCCTGAAATCACAGTGGCCAAGCAGATGCCTGTGGGAAGCCTTAAACTGAACATGAGCGAGGCAGTACTCTGCCCACTTGCAACTCCCAGAAATTGTTATTCAGAGGAATGATCCTCCTCCTCCTCCTAACACTTCACCACTCATGGCTGAGCATCTGGCCAAATGACATCCCAAGCAAGCAAGCAAGCAAGCAAGCAAGCAAGCAAGCAAGCAGAGTTACATAAGCATTTCCTCCTTGCTACTACATCCTTATGGTAACTGTAGTAGTGCAGGCACAGCCTGTTCAGAGTGACTCATTTGTTTGTTTACAGGTAGGTAGCCGTGTTGGTCTGGATCGAAGTAAAATAAAAAAATTCCTTCAGTAGCACCATTTCCACCACCCTTCTGAGTGATCCCCCCTCCCCATCCCCACCCCTCCCCACCCCTTCTCTACATAAGTGCCTGGAAACTTCCATTTCACTGTATCTGAAGAAGTGTGCATGCACACGAAAGCTCATACCAAAATAAAAACTTAGTTGGTCTTTAAGGTGCTACTGAAGGAATTTTTTTATTTCATTTGTTTGTGCGTGCCACTGAAACATGTTTAAAATTTCTTTACAGAAATTAATATTAATAAATAATAATAATGATTAGAAAATTAGATGAGGCACCAGGACACACTTTTTCTTACCTTGTCCATAATTTATGGTACCCAACAAGCAAGTCCATGTTCTTTTCCTACTGTGTTCCATTCAGTTGGCAACCCTATTTTATGACTTTTAATAGCCTGCAATAGTTCTGTTAAAAAACAGAGAAGAGACCATCATTTTAGATTTATTACTCATGGGCACTACATAAAGTACTGACCTCAGAAACTGGGAGGTAGATGCAGGCCGCATGTAGGAAAATTAATAATCCAAGCATATACAAGCCAAACAATGGATAGCATAAGAATTGTATAATCTAGGGCAATGACCAATAATTCAAGAAGCAAGACAGCAATCTCAAATATTAGAGATGGGCAGTGCAGCAAATCATGGCAAATCTTACAGGGAACTGTAGAGTTACCCTGAGGATATACACTGCAAGTCTGTATCCTTTGCTTGCACAAACAAATCTAACCAGAGGATCAGGTACTCTGCATGCAGATCAGCTCTAGATGTGGATCCAGCTTAATATACTCATTTGGATGCACATCCTCAAATGTGAACATCTGCACTACACTGTGTGAATAGGATACATATGCCAATCCATCTTTCAGAATAAACATGAATACACTTTCCCATCATGCTGCTTGGAATAGCAGACAAATGCAGCAGACTGAATAGAGATATACTGCACCTGCATTATACAGGACCATTCTCTACTTCCATTCATGTTAATGATGATATTACAAGTATGTGTACCCTCTACTTCTGCAGTTGCCTTACTGCCTATCTAGTATGTTTTATTTATGTATGAAGGTGCTTTTATCTTATGCTGGTCTATGATCATCATAAAGATTTGGATTGAATGATGCTCATTTAGCTGTAGGTATTAATGTTTGAGTCTGCCATAGCAACATAAACAAGATAAGCCTGAGCAATGGACATAACTGGATAAAAAAAATTATTACATGTCATTGTGTATACACACTCAAAAAAAATACCAAGGTGATGTACAATAAACCTAAAAACTATACAAAATAATATAAATGGCGGACTCTTGAAAAAAGTTAAACCACTGAATAGACCTGCTGGGATAAACAAAAGTCTTCAAGGGGCACCTAAAAGTTAACGAGAAGGCCTGCAAAATCTATGCTGGGAATGTATTCCATATCATGGACCAATGATATGAAATGCCTGTCTTCTTGTTGAAGCCAGTTAGACTTCAGAAACATGGCGAAAGAGAGCTCATCTGGGTGATCTCAGCAATCAACCTGGTATGTATGGGCCCAGGCCATCCTTAAGGTATATCGGACCCAGGTTTTTCAGGGCTTTTCATATTAATGCACAAACCTCCAACCTGGCCTGGTAGCATATGGGCAACCAGGGCAGATGTTTCTGCAGATGTTAGCTTTCTTCCCCATCAGCAGTCTAGCTGCTACATTTTACACCAGCTGGAGCTTCTGCATAAGATCAAGGGCAACTGCACATGGAGTGTATTGCTGTAATCCACTCTTGGTAACGGACGTGTCTTCCAGACACAGGAACCTTTCACCTACAGGTATGTATGGGCTAATGAGTGTCTAAACCAGGCATCCCCAAACTTCAGGCCTCCAGATGTTTTGGACTACAATTCCCATCTTCCCCGACCACTGGTTCTGTTAGCTAGGGATCATGGGAGTTGTAGGCCAAAACATCTGGAGGGCCGCAGTTTGGGGATGCCTGGTCTAAACTCATTTTATTGGTCCTCATCCAGTCATAGATAAACAAACTTATTTCAAAGTGAACTGGTGTTCAACAGCACCACTAGTAGACCAGGGGGATGGAAGAGCAACCAGGTACCTGTGATCAGTGCCAAATTTACGTATAAGCTAAACAAGCTATAGCTTAGGGCCCCACTCTCTTGGGTCCCCCCAAAATATACTTCTTCTTAATTGTATTTCACTATTAATATACTGTATATTCCTGCATATAAGACTACTTTTTAACCCAGGAAAATCTTCTCAAAAGCCAGGGGTCGTCTTATACACTGGGTCATATTTCTTATACGGCAAGTATATCCCAAACTCTATATTTTAACTGGAAAAGATGGGGGTCGTCTTATACGCCCAGTCATCTTATACGCCAAAATATATGGGTACTTCTTCTTAATTGTATTTCAGTTCAACAATTACTTTGATAAAATACATATTTTGTTATGTGCAAATGGCTTTAGATACCTATTAGGTCCATAAATTACCATATAACATATATTCAATACAAAAAACAGTGACAATTTGTTGTTGACAATGGAGAGCTGGAGATAAAAAGGGCCCCATTACCTTCCCTCATCAAACCTAAATCCAGCCCTGCCTGTGATCTAATAAGGGGAGTGAGATGCAAGGACCTATGCCTAAACTTCCTATGGTGATCTGCCCTCCTTATCTGACCATTCATCCCACTGCCCATAACCTCAGTAATAAGTGCAGCATTGTTTTCATTGACAGCCAGTATACTATCAAGGCACATCAGGTTGCAAGCAAATAAGCACCACACACCCACCACACCCTCCTTCACACAATTCAAACCCACTCACACTCCTCACCCAGCCAACTATTGTTGACATTTCCCAAGGACAAATGTAAGAGTGCCAGACAACCAATAAGACTGACAGACGGCCAATTTACATTGATTTTCACCATTCTGAACTCCTATATTCAA